>NC_091782.1:6060606-6363636 GCF_029378745.1 Bos indicus | reverse complement strand
CACAGGCCCAAGGGCTGGGTTCTCTTAGGACAAAAAACTACGAGGGAGTGCAACCCCATCCACCAGCAGATTAAAGCTTTACTGAGCATGGCCCTGCCCACCAGAGCAAGACCCAGTTTTTCCCACCACCAGTCCTTCCCATCAGGAAGCTTACACAAGCCTCTTAGCCTCCTCTATCAGAGGGCAGACAGAAGAAGCAAGAAGAACCATAATCCCACAGTGACTAAAACAAAAACCACATTACAGAAATCAGGATGAAAAAGCATAAAGTCATGTCCCAGTTGAAGAGACAAGATAAAACTCCAGTTGTTGTTCATTCGCTCAGGCATGTCCAAATCTTTGCAACCCCATGGACTGCAGCACACCAGGCTTCCCTGTCATTCACCATCTCCCGGAGCTTGATCAAACTCATGTCCATTGAGTCAGTGATGTCATCCAACCATCTCATCCTCTGTCATTCCCTTTCTCCTGCCTTCAGTCTTTCCCAGAATCAGTCTTTTAAAATGAGTCAGTTCTTCACATCAGGTGGCCAAAATATTGGAGTTTCCGCTTCAGCATCAGTCCTTCCAATGAATATTCAGGATTGATTTTCTTTAGGATTGACTTGTTTGATCTCCTTGCAAGCCAAGGGACTCTCAAGAGTCTTCTCCAACACCAGAGTTCAAAAGCATCAGTTCTTCGGTGCTCAGCCTCCTTTATGGTCCAACTGTTGCATTCATGCATGACTACTGGAAAAACCATAGCTTTGACTATATGGACCTCTGTTGGCAAAGTAATGTAACATAATATCAGACATGACTGAGTGAAAAAACACTCATGGCTATAAGGAGAAGCCCAACAAGACAGCAGGAGGGGCACAATCGCATTTAAAATAAAATCTCAGACCCACCAGAGATGCCCAGAGGATGCAAACAAAGCCTTGTGTACACCAGGACCCCAGAAGAGACAGAGCCAGACTTGCCTATGCATGTCTAGGAGTCTCCAGCAGAGGCATGGGTAGACACTGGCCTGCTGTGGGGTCAGGGGCTCTGGTTGCAGCAGACCTGGGATCCCTGGCATGCTTGCATAAGTCCTTTTAAAGGAAGTTTCCATTACCACCATTAACCCTACTATAGTTTGGTCTCAGGCCAAACTACAGGGAGGGAACACAGCCCGACCCATCAGCAAAAAATTATATTAAAGATTTACTGAGCATGGCCTTGCCCATTAGAGCAAGGCTCTGCTTCCCCCACAGCCAGCTCCTCCCATCCTGAAGCTTCCACAAGCCTCTTACCCTCATCCATCAGAAAGCAAACAGAAAGAAAACCATAATCACAGAAAACTAACCAAATTGATCACAAGGATCACAACCTTGTCTAACTCAATGAAACTGTAAGCTGTGCCATTTAGGGCCACCCAAGATGGACGGGTCATGGTAGAGAGTTGTGACAAATGTGGTCCACTGGAGAAGGGAATGGCAAACCACTTCAGCATTTGTGCCTCAAGAACCCCATGAGCAGCATGAAAGGAAATAATAAAAACCAGAAAAACAACTAAATGAACTGGAGACATGCAACTTTCCAGAAAAACAATTCAGAATAATGATTGTAAAGATGATTCAGGATCTCAGAAAAAGAATGGAGGCAAAGATTGAGAAGATGAAAGAAATGTTGACCAAAAACCTAGAAGAACTAAAGAGCAAACAAACAGAGATAAATAATATGCTTGAAGTAATCCATAGCAGAATAACTGAGGCAGAAGAACGGATAAATAACCTGGAGGGCAGAATGGTGGAAGTCACTGCTGCAGAACAGAATATAGAAAAAAGAATGAAAAGAAATGAAAACAGCCTAAAAGACCACTGGGACAACATTAAACACAAGAACATTTGCATTATAGGGTCCCAGAAGGAGAGAGAGAGAAAGCACTTGAGAAAATATTTGAAGAGATAATAGCTGAAAACTTCCCTAACATGGGAAAGGAAATAATCAACAAAGTTCAGGAAGCACAGAGAGTCCCAGGCAGGATAAACGCAAGAAGGAACACACCAAGACACATAGTAATTAAACTGAAAAAAACTGAAGACAGAGATAAAATATTGAAAGCAACAAGGGAAAAATGACAAGTAACATACAAGGAATTCCCATCAGGCTATTGGCTGATGTCCTAACTGAAACTCTATAAGCCAGAAGGGAAATGACATGATATATTTAAAAAGATGAAAGGGAAGAACCTACAACCAAGGATAGTCTACCCAGCAAGACTCTCCTTCAGATTTGATGGAGAAATCAAAAGCTTTCCAGACAAGCAAAAGTTAAGAGAATTCAGCACTACCAAACCAGCTTTACAATAAATGCTAAAGGAACTTCTTCAGGCAGGAAACAAGAGAAGGAAAAGACCTACCTAATAACCTCAGATATGCAGATGACACCACCCTTATGGCAGAAAGTGAAGAACTCAAAAGCCTCTTGATGAAAGTGAAAGTGGAGAGTGAAAAAGTTGGGTTAAAGCTCAACATTCAGAAAACGAAGATCATGGCATCTGGTCCCATCACTTCATGGCAAATAGATGGGGAAACAGTGGAAACAGTGTCAGACTTTATTTTGGGGGCTCCAAAATCACTGTAGATGGTGACTGCAGCCATGAAATTAAAAGACGCTTCCTCCTTGGAAGGAAAGTTATGACCAACCTAGATAGCATATTCAAAAGCAGAGACATTACTTTGCCAACAAAGGTGTGTCTAGTCAAGGCTATGGTTTTTCCTGTGGTCATGTATGGATGTGAGAGTTGGACTATGAAGAAAGCTGAGCACCGAAGAATTGATGCTTTTGAACTGTGGTGTTGGAGAAGACTCTTGCGAGTCCCTTGGACTGCAAGGAGATCCAACCAGTCCATTCTGAAGGAGATCAGCCCTGGGATTTCCTTGGAGGGAATGATGCTGAAGCTGAAACTCCAGTACTTTGGCCACCTCATGCGAAGAGTTGACTCATTGGAAAAGACTCTGATGCTGGGAGGGATTGGGGGCAGGAGGAGAAGGGGACAACAGAGGATGAGACAGCTGGATGGCATCACTGACTCGATGGACTTGAGTCTAGGTGAACTCCAGGAGTTGCTGATGGACAGGGAGGCCTGGTGTGCTGCGATTCATGGGGTCACAAAGAGTCGGACACGACTGAGCAACTGAACTGAACTGAACTGAACAGAAATTAAACTTAAAACAATTAAGAAAACGGTAATAGAGCTTCCCTCCGAGCTCAGTTGGTAAAGAATCTGCCTGCAAGGCAGGAGACCACGGTTCGATTCCTGGTTTGGGAAGATCTGCTAAAGAAGGGATAGGCTATCCACTGGAGTATCCTTGGGCTTCCCTTGTGGCTCAGCTGGTAAAGAATCTGCCTGCAATGCAGGAGACCTGGGTTTGATCCCTGGGTTGGGAAGATCCCCTGGAGAAAGAAATAATTAAAAAACAGTAATAGAAACATACATATCACTAGTTACCTTAAAGGTAAACGGGTTAAACGCACCAACCAAAAGACATCTATTGGCTGAACAGATGAAAACATGTGCATGTATGCACTTCCAGTTACCACACCACTCTGTTTGACCCCCCAAATTGTATGTAATTATTTTATATTGTTAGGTTAATCATGTTCCCATTATGGCTTGAAATTGTAATTATCTTTTTTGTCTGACTATTGATTATGAAAATTGATAAACATCTTTTACTATTGTGATTATGTAATTATTACTCACTTAATACCATTGTATCATGATTGGTCAACAGAAAAATAATGGAATTCTATATCACCAAAACTACCATTTAATAGAAAAAGCTGTAATCACTCTTTAAAATCCACATGCATATCAGAATTATTTTGGAAGTTTCTGAAAAATACAAATGCCAAGGAATTGCTTTTTCTCCAGAGCTCTAGATATGTTTCTAATGAGCAGTCATGTTTAAAAACAACTGGACTATATGAGGACCTTTTTACTTTTATCTAGTTTGTTTGACTTTTTCTATTTCGTATTCAGTGCTCCCATTTCATTTAGTTGATGTTTTCCAATTTCTCCAACTCTTCATCTTTTTTGATGTTCTTTCTCAAGCTTTTATCAAGCATAGTAGAAAAGCTTTTGTATACATATATATATATATATATATATATATAAATAAGGGGCTTCCCTAGTGGCTCAGATGGTAAAGCATCTGCCTGCAATGTGGGAGACCCAGGTTCAATTCCTGGGTTGGGAAGATCCCCTGGAGAAGGAAATGGCAACCCACTCCAGTACTCTTGCCTGGAAAATTCTATGGACGGAGGAGCCTGTTGGGCTACAGTCCATGGGGTTGCAAAGAGTCAGACATGACTGAGCGACTTCACTTTCATATATAAATAATATGTATATTTCAGAAAACTTATGAATTTTTGCCTAAGAAATTTATATTTTGATTCTACTTATTTGACTTAGTACAAATAGAATGTTAGATTTTTAATTTTAAAAAATAGATATGCAACAAGCAGCAAAGATTACTGTATAGCAAAGGGAACTACAGTCAATATCTTGTAATAATGTATAATGAAAATAATTTCAAAAATAGTATATGTGTAAATGTATAACTGAATCACACAAAAAATAATTCTGCTTTTTGAAACTGAGTAATGTTTATCTTTTGGCAAGTTTTTCTAAATGTCCCATGGATACCTAATAACAACATATGAGATATAACATTTTAAATACTTTTGTGTAAGACAAGATTGTGTGCATGCATGTGAAGTCACTTCAGTCATGTCTGACTCTTTGCCACCCTATGGACCATAGCCCTCCAGGCTCCTCTGTCCATGAGATTCTCCAGGCAAGAATACTGGAGTGGGTTCCCATGCCTTCCTCCAGGGGATCTTCCCAACCGAGGGACTGAATTTGCTTCTCTTATGTCTCCTGCATTGGCGGGTGGGTTCTTTACCACTAGCACCACCAGGAAGCTCCAGGATATAAGCTTAATATAAAGCAATTAAATATAAATCTATTATATTTAAATTATTAATGACATCATTCAAGATGCTCTTATTCTTATTTTTTCTGCACTTGATAAAATATTCTCAGAGAAATGTTATTATGTCTCACTGTGATTAATGATTATATATTTTTCTTTTCCCTCATATATCTTCTGATTTTTGTTTTATGTATTTTTGTTTCTTTGCTATTAGGTGTCTAAAATTTTTTTTTATTTAAAATAAATTAATTAATTTTTAAAAGTTCAAGTTAAGTTAAATAACTTACCTAAAAACAATGATTCAGTTCTATAACAAATAAATCATAATCAATGTCCTAGAGTCTCACTCTCTGAGGTTGGTTCTCCCAGAAATAGTCTAGGAAGCATAGGTTTGTATATGCAAGAAGTTTATTGGAGGGTATTTTAGAATCATCACCCCTTGGATGCTGGGAGAAGGGCAGTGAAAAAAGCAGGTAGCAGAGAGAGAAACAAAACAGCCATGCAGATGCCACAAAGGCCTCCGTCCACCTTTAGAACTGTCCTGAACTGAGGCAAGTAGCCTGGGCCTTTGTATTCTGACATCAAAAGTCATTTGTACACGTAGGGCAGCAATGGAAACACAGACACAGTGCAAAGACTTGTGGACACAGTGGGGGAAGGAGAGGGTGTACGAATGGAAAGAGCAGCATGGAAACACATACATTACGTATGTAAAATAAACGGCCAGGGCGACTTCGCTGTATGATGCAGAGAGCTCAGACCCAGAGCACTGTGACGACCTAGAGGGTGGGATGCAGGAGGAGATGAGGGGGTTTCAAGAGGGAGGGGACACATGTATACTATGCCTGGTTCATGCTGATGTGTGGCAGAAATGAGCACAATACTGTAAAGCAATTATCCTCCAATTAAAAATAAATATTTTTTTTTAAGTTAAAAAAAAGAATCAGATGAAATAAAGTATGGAAAATTTGCCAGTATAATCTATAGATTTTTCATCACTATTATCAGTATCACTGAAGTTTAGGATAGTAATAGAAGTGTTCATTAGAAAATTAAAAAAAAAAAAAACTGAATTGAAATACTGTATGAAAAGTTTCCTTTTCCTCAAGGTCTTCACTAATAAAACTTTCATGAAACCAGTAAGATTATTTTGCTTTTTGCAAACACAAAAGCAGTCAAACTGATTGAAAATATATGTATATTTTTAGAAAGTCTGAATCTCAGAGAATAAAATGCAATATGTCATATAACATACCAAGTTTCATCATGGAAATATTTTGAATAAACTTCTGAAAACAGGAGTTTAAAAATGCAACTAACTATATTAAGCTAGTTATACAAGCAGCTTGACCTTATAACCACAAAGTTTATAAAAAATTTTTGGGATATATAATTTTGTCAGAGTTTTAGAGTTTATACTCCCAAGTGGTATAGCAGCACTTCTGCTGGGGAAGCTTAGCTTATTATTTATTTAAGAAGACACAATTCATTGTTCTAAGTAGTTATTTAAATTTGGATTGTTATCACTGACAAAAAGCAATTACATTACTTTATATAACTTCACTTATACTGTGTTGGTTATATAACAACAACAAAGCAGAAATCATATCATGCATACAGCATGAGTTTTCAGCTTTATAATGCTCTTCGTTAAGTTCAGTAATACTATTCACAGTGCATTAAGCAGAGTTCCCTGTGCTACACAGTATGTTCTCGTTAGTTATCTATTTTAAGGGAGTCAAAAAGGGGAGAGATGTATGTATATGTATGTCTGATTCATGTTGCTGTACAGCAGAAACTAACACAACATTGTGAAGCAACTGGACTCCAATAAAAGTTCATTTTAAAAAATAAAAGTATTACCCATTTTTAAGGTCAAAAAAAAAAAAAATACTGTTCAGCCATCTACAAAATCCATTTAGACTCTGAATAAAGTTTTCAGATCTTAATGAAGCCCCTTCATCAAAACACTCCCCCATGTCATATGCATTTTCTAATTGGGAAAAATCAATCAGAATGCATGAGCATGGGCATGGTTAAATACACTAGCACCAAAACAGACGATCTAATTGGTAAATTGTGGAGTCTCAGACCTCATGATGTATAAACAGTTTCTGACATTTGTTAAACTATCGTATGCTCAAGGTGGCAGAATAAGAAGTGGATGAATCACTACTGTGTGATCGTGAAGTTAGGTAAAGCCTGTAGCTTTGGACATTTTTATTTTTTAGTTATTTTTATTGAAATATAGTTGCTTTATATTTATGTTCTATTAGTTTCTACTGTGCAGCAAAGAGAATCAGCTGTACATATACATATATCGCCTTTGTTTTTGCATTTCCTTCCCATTTATGTCACCACAGAGGACTGAGTAGAGTTCCCTGTGCGATACAGTAGGTTCTCCTTATTTATCTATTTTATGAAATTTTTATTTCTATTATTAATGGATGTTCTGTTGTGCTGTTCAGATACCCTTTTCAGGACTATGACATTCCCACAAGCTAGAGGCTTTGCGACCCTTTGCACTGTAGCCTGCCAGGCTCCTCTGTTCATAGGATTTTTCAGGCAAGAATACTGGAGTGGATTGCTGCTTCCTTCTCTAGGACTTCCCAATGCAGGGATCGAACCTGTGCCTCCTCTGTCCCCTGCACTGCAGGCAGATTCTTTACCTGCTGAGCCACTGGGGAAGCCCAGAGGTCTAGCAGTTGTCACTGGGCCCTTTCTCAGGAGCTGCCCTCAACTAAAGAAAGCCACCTTACCCACAAGTGGTGTCCACCCCCCATGACCATCCCCAGAGGGGTCGATGCGGGACATAAAAGACCAGCCCCTTCGTTTTAAGGAGGACAGCTCAGCTTAGCAGATGCCTGTGGAATGGAGTCGGGCCTCCCCCTGTTGGTCCTACTTCCCTGGCTTCCCCACAGGTACAGAATCCAGGGCACAACCTCCTGCACACAGATCTTCATCAAGATTTTGTTTCCTGAGAACCAGACCTAAGGAAATTGGTACCAGAAATGAGGTGAGGAAGCAGTCTCTAAAATGGGATTTGGGAGCTCCTACGCTGGTTATCTGCTGGTTATTTTCAGTTGGTTCTCATCCATGGAGACAGTTGAGACGTGAACCCTCCATGGAAGCCTGCAGCAATGATTAAAGATTATTAAAAGATGCACTGGTTCTCAGTGGGGGTTCTGCCCTGCGGGGGCCATATGGCAATGTCTAGAAATGTGTCCGATTGTCAGAATCACCAGGCACTGCTGGCATCTAGTGAACAGAGATGAGGAATACTGCTGGAGACCTGTTACAAGGCACAATACAGGCCTCCAAAACAGCATTACCACCCAAAACCTCTTCAGGTCCAGGCAGGTTTATCTACACATCTGAAATATACTGAGGGCGTAGTTGACCAGTTACTTTACATTAGCTGCCTCCATAGAAATCCCTTTGCCTAGTTGCCGTATCTGGGCCAATTTTCATACCAAAAACCAACTGCCTGAAGAAAAATCCAGATTTCCAGATCCTGTACCACTACAGCAACTGATGCTTCCCAAAGGGACCCACAGTCACGTATTTAAGTAAATGTGCACTGCTTCTTCCCTAGTGGCTCAGTTGGTAAAGAATCTGTCTGCAATGCAGGACACCCAGGTTTGACCCCTGGGTGGGCAAGATCCGCTGGAAAAAGAAATGGCAATCCACTCCTGTATTCTTGCCTAGAAAATCTTATGGACAGAGGAGCCTGGTGGATGAGAGTCCATGGGGTCACAAAAAGTCGAACACAACTTAGTAACCAAACCACCACACTGTGAGAAGGGAAGACCAAACACTTCAGTTTCCTGGAAATAAGATACAAGTTGACATTGATACTTACCCAAAGTGTCATTATGCCCCTTGTTAGAATGTGGAGCAGATAACATAACAAAAGAAGCCCTGGGCCCCTGTGTCCCCATGGTCATTTCCAATCCCTGAACATATAATTAGGACAGATGCATCTGATAGTTGGAACATTCCAAATCATACATTCATTCCTTGTTCTATAGTGTAAAGACCTATGATGGGGTTTGCTTTCATCATATCAAAACAGCAAGTGGAAACCTCTGAAATTATTCATTCCTCCTATTCATCCAAGACAGGATGAAAGGGAGGGAGGAAGGAAGAAGGGAAAGTTAGGGGGAAGGGCAAAATAGAGAAGAAAAGGAAAATGGAAAGGGAAGAAAAGAAAAAAAAAAGCATTTTGGGAAAACTGGAGAAATGGCAGAGATTATTGCCATCCTCAAGTACCTAAATAAAAAAGACACAGAAGTGATGATTCCATCACAAACCCACTTATTTTTTCAGCTTTACTGAGGTTTAACTGAACAATATTTTCAGACATTAAAGTTTAAACTGTGATGATTGCTGTACTTACACATTGAGAAAGGATTTCCTCCATCAAGTTAAATAAAACATCCATCATTTCATGTTTGCTCCCTTTTTTGGTAAGAATACTTAAGTTCTACCCTCTGAGCAAATTCCTATTACATAACACAATGTTACCAACTACAGTCACCACATCATACATTAGATCTTCATACCCTATTCATCTTATAACTGAAAGTATGTACTCTCTACCAACATCTTCTTATTTCCCCCACCCTTTAGCCCTTGACAACCACTTTTCTGCTGTCTGATAAACCCTCTTTAATCACTAGTACAGCATCTACTGAAACCAGAAAGATGTTAAGATTTTGAAGGTTGACAGTAGATTACCAAACTCAACCTGAATCATGCCAATAGAGGCATCTTTGCAAAAACAAAAACACTGCCTCAGAAACATGCATGTAGCCATTGATCAGAAGAGTGGATTATTTTCTACACCTGATGGAAAAGGAGAAAATAAATAATTCCCACTTGTTTGGGACAAACAGGATTAGACATTTATAGAATTTTCCCAAGGCTGTAAGAACGCTCCTGCCATCTGGTATAATATATTTCAAAGGATCAGAACTATTTGGACATTCAGAACTATTTGGACATTCTTCAGATCATCACACAGACCCATGGCATCAATGAAGAGTTAATCACAATTCCAACAGTATGAAAGGCTACTCAATTATAAAAGTTATTCAGAAGATTTTGGTGTTCTGTTTTTTTTTTTTTTTTAATGCAGCCATCCAAAAGCAAATAAAACAAAATAAAAATGATTGATGAATTCTCAGTGCAGAACTCAAAGTGTCATATGGTCTGACGAATACCATAGAAAACCCACCTCTGCATGACACTGTATTGGCTTAAAATGATCACTCCTCCATTGCAGAGTCAGGGTGGGAAAGAGTGATCAGACATGGCAGTTTCTCACAATGAGTCCAGCTATGGGCTCCGAGCTTCACAATACAGCAATCTCCTCCAGTGTCTCTGATCCTGGTAAAGACCATCAGTTAGATGCTACTACCCAGGCAGGTATCACAATCCAGCTCCAGGCATTCATTGTTATCAATGACTGAACCCAGCACCCAAGACAAAAATCTATTTGCCATCCCTGGTGCAGTAGAAATGTTCCTCTTACCACTATGTACTCCACTGACTGATCTGTAAAATGGAGAGCATGCTAGCTATACAGAGTCATGGCAGAGTCTTCAAGGGGAGTGCTGTACCTGTAGTAGCCATTAGACTCTTAGAAGGTACAGACAATCTTGTTCATCAATTCATCATTAATTTTGACTGGACACAATATGTGCAATACTAGATGGAACTTGATCAAAGAAAAGAAAGTCCACTTGGAGATGGAAATTAGCTTTAAGAAGTGTTACTCTAGTGATAACTTTCTTAAAATAAAGCCCTAGTTATTCCAGCAGCTTTGTTTCTAACACCACTTCGGAAGCAAATCTTAGAAGTCCCTTGCAAACAAGGTGTAAGAAGCCAGCTGGCATGGTGGCAAAAAATCCTGGAGGCAACCACCTGGATCTACCCAGTGTCTATGCTCAGATCTGAGGACATCATTGAATTACTCCTCTTCATTTTCCTCTGTTTAAAATGGGAAGTCTTCCCTGCACCCAGTGGCATTTGGCCTTTTGTTCTATGAAAATTAAGTGAGGATATGAATATAAAGCATTTCATAGAGTGCTTCGTTAAAGGTTAACACCTGATCCATGTTTATCATTTGCCTTCTTAAGGCTAACTTGACGACATGAAAAGTATCTTTTATTACTAATTTTATTGGAGTATAGTTGCTTTATAATGGTGTGTTCGTTTCTACTGTACAGCAAAGTGAATCAGCTATATATATACAGCTGTATATTATTATATATATATACATACACACACACATATATACATATTTATCCCCTCTTTTTTGGATTGCCTTCTCATTTAGGTGGAAAGTATTTTCTAATACTTTGAAAGACAGGATGGATTAAAATAATTCCATTTATCATTTTGAAATGGTCCTACTTTGCTTGAAATGTGCAATGAAACAACTCATTGTTGATAGCAGAGCAGATTACTTTATACAATCCAAATAATACATGGAAATTATTCAAGGTCTTTTCAGCAAGGAGCTCCAAACACTTTGGAGACATTATCCCTTTCTGGAGCCTGCCAACAATTTCCTCCACCTCCAGGCTGACACCACCAGCTCCACCCATCCTGTTCCACTTGGCAACATCAACTTCATTTTCAACCTTTAAGAGGCAACAAAGGGGCACTCACTTCATCATGAGGGTAAATAAGAGCTCATGTTCAAAAACCTGGCATCGTGATGCCACAAACGAGCACAACCGTCACAGCTATTTACTTGGAAATATTTTTAAGGGAAAAATATGAACTTAAAAGGCAAATTAAATACATGAATAATTCTGATTATGGCATCACATGCTCAGAGGCAAGAGTACCCAAAAAGCCCTCATCTTCTTCATAAGCTAGATTTTAATTTCTTCTTTCACCCCAGGGAACTTCATTGCAATTCTTTAGAGTGGTTTGGGGTTACAGGAGATCTCCATCTTTTCAATGTAGATCTTTTTGTGGAATCAGAGCCTGCAGATGAATAGTTAGATATTCAAACCTCAGCATAAGGTTCAAGTAGACCCACACCCATGTGCAAAAGAGACTTCACACTGCTTTAAAGTAACTCAATTACTTATTTTGTCATTATTCTCAGAGGATGCTGATTACTCTCAATGCTACTCTAGGTAATGGAATGGAAAAGCCTTGTGACCTCAAAATCTGTCATGATTTTCAGAAACTGCATCATTTGGGACATTCAAAATATAAAGGCAATGAAATAAACTGTGAAAAATGAAAACAATGGAGTGGGGCTCAGACATTTCTGGAGAAGTTATGCCAGTGCAGAGGCCCATGGAGGCATGAAGCCCAAGGCAGGGGCCCCACTTGCTCAAGTCCAAGAATTGTTATGTCTAAACCTAAGACTTGGTTCATTACTGCACCACCTGTTCTCCTGCAAGCTTCCCCATCTCAGTAGATGGTGTATCTTTTCTTTTAAACTGTTGCTATAGTCTGGATGCTTGTATCCCCATGAAAATTGATATGTTGAAACCAAATCACCAATGTGACAGTATGTGGAGTCAATGCCTTGGAGAGGGGATTGGGTCATGAGATTGGAATCCCCACAACTGGAATTAGAGTTCTTAGAGACAAGACCCTGGAGAGCTCCCGCTCCACTTCCACCAAAAGAGGACACATCACAAAGACAACCACCTAGAAAGCAGGACCTCACCACACACCACATCTGCCAGCATCTTGATCTTGGACTTCCAGACTCTAGAACTAAAAGAGACAAATTTCTGTGACTTATAAGCTACCCAGTTGATGGAATTCTCTTATAGCTACCCAAGCAGACTAAGATAATCCCTAAAGCCTACAACTGGACTCATCCCTGATCCCACCTTCTTCTTACACCCTTTATCAGATCAATCAGCAAACCATGCTCCAGCTTCAAAATAATCATGTCTCCCCTGGATCACTGGGAGAGCTTCATAAGTGGTCTGTCGGCCTCCACCCATTTATTTGTTTCTCTATTTATTTATTTTGGTAGCAAATGGACCTGCAGAGATTTAATTGATGTAGAAAACACAGGATTGTCACAAATTGGTTTTAACACCTGAGCTATTCCCAAAGCACACAGAATGAACTGAATAACTAAATGGACATTCTTCTGCCCATTTAGGTAGACTGATGCCTAAAAATTGCCTGCATGAGAGGTAGAGGGTGGAAACAACTGGATCTTAGTTTCTTATTCCAGGACAAAGAAAGGAGGGGTGGGATGGTGGGGAATTGGCTTCAATGTCTGCCTCTACTCTTGATACCTACTTTCCAAGCCTAGTTCTTTTAAAACAGAAATCCAATCTCATCACTTCCTCTGGTTCAACACCCTCCATGACACCCCACTGCCCTTAGAGAAAAATCCCATATCTTTACCTTCATGACATTGCACTTAATCTCTTCCCTGAGCTCCTCATTCACCCTTCCTGCATCCTGCCTGCAGCCACACTGAATTCCTTGCACACCTGGGCATTTTACACTACCCCTGATGAACTGCCCTTCCCCTGTACATCTCTGTGGCTTACTTCCTTCAGGCATCTGCTCTCTGAAAAAAATCTGCATCAGGTGTCCGTCCCTAAGCCCCGGCCACAGACCAGTAGCGGTCTGTGGCCTCTTAGGAACCCAGCCACACAGCAGGATGTGAGCAGAGGGTGAGCCAGTGAAGCTTCATCTGCATTTACAGCCTCACAGATCACTGGCATTACCGCCTGAGCTCCGCCTCCTGTTAGATCAGTGGTGGCATTAGATTCTCATAGGAGCCAGAAACCTACTGTGAACTGCACACACAAGAGATCTAGCTTGAGCACTCCTTGTGAGAATCATCCTGAAACCATCACTCCCAGCCATGAAAAAATTGTATTCCACAATACCAGTCCCTGGTGCCAAAATGGTTGGGGGAGGGGACTGCTTCCCTACCAATATAATATGAAAAAAGTTCACAGTGACAGCACCACCACCACTCCATTCCTCTCTCTCATGCTTAATCTCTGTAATGATTCTAGCAATCATCACCACCGAGCATGATATATACATATTTGTTCTCTGGTCTGTGTCTATCTTTTCCTATGTGACCAGCAGCCCCTTGAAGACTCACTGCTGTGTCTCAGTCATTAGAACACAACCTGCTGTATAAAGCATGCTCAATAAACACTTGTGGAATAAATGAATGGGTATGACTCATCCTACCAGAGTTCACAGGAGTTATATTATGGCTTTCTGAACCAACAACGATCCACTTTATGTAGCGCTCCCAGAAACTCAAAGGAAACCAATTGGAATCATTATCTGCACTCAAATTGTCCAAAGAAGGCCTTCAAACTGCTCAGAATGCAAACTGAATTGGGTGAGGCAGGTTCGACACAAGGAAAGTGGGCCACACATCTGGACCACTGCTTTTCTAAAGTATAGAATATCCCATGATTTAAAGAAATATCCATGTTTTTGTTGTATAGATTCCCTAGGGCAAGATGGGGTACAGTAGAAATTCTCCATTGCCTTACTGGCTCTCTGATATATTAAGGTAATATATCAAGAGTCTTGACCCTGAGAGTCCAAATACCTACCAGTGTGCCAAATCTCCTGGGGGATGGGGAGGAGGTGTTCCCTAAACTGGAAGAGGAAGAGCTGACATCATTTTATCAGTATCAAATTACTGGACTTACTAAGGGCTCCATGGAATTCTGTGACTGTTGATGAGCTGAGATTTCTTCTGTCCATTCATTTGACAAGCACTAAAATAAAGCATGGAACAACAGACTGGTTCCAAATCAGGAAAGGAGTACATCAAGACTGTATATTGTCACCCTGCTTTAACTTCTATGCAGAGTACATCATGCAAAATGCTGTGCTGGATGAAGCACAAGCTGGAATCAAGACTGCCAGGAGAAATATCAATAACCTCAGATATGCAGATGGCACCACCCTCTGCAGAAAGTGAAGAAGAAATAAAAAGGCTCTTGATGAAAATATAAGAGAAGAGTGAAAAAGTTGGCTTAAAACTCAACATTTAGAAAACTAATATCATGGCATCCAGTCCCATCACTTCATGGTAAATAGATGGGTAAACAATGGAAACAGTGACAGACTTTATTTTCTGGGCTCCAAAATCACTGTAGATGGTGACTGCAGCCATGAAATTAAAAGACACTTGCTCCTTTGAAGGAAAGCTATGACCAACTTAAACAGCATATTAAAAAGCAGAGACATTATTTTGTCAACAAAAGTCTGTCTAGTCAAGGCTATGGTTTTTCCAGTGGTCATGTATGGATGTGAGAGTTGTACTATAAAAAAAGCTGAGTGCAGAAGAATTGATGCTTTTGAGCTGTGGTGTTGGAGAAGACTCTTGAGAGTCTCTTGGATTGCAAGGAGATCCAACCAGTTCATCCTAAAGGAAATCAGTCCTGAATATTCATTGGAAGGACTGATGCTGAAGCTGAAACTCCAATACTTTGGCCACCTGATGTGAAGAACTGACTCATTTGAAAAGACCCTGATGCTGGGAAAGATTGAGGGCAGGAGGAGAAGGGGATGACAGAGGATGATATGGTTGGATGGCATCACTGACTCAATGGACATGGGTCTGAGTAAGCTCCAGGAGTTGGTGATGGACAGGAAAGCTTGGTGTGCTGCAGTCCATGGGGTTGCAGAGTCAGACACAACTCAGTGACTGAACTGAACTCAAAATATAGCAGTGAACAGAACAGACAAAAGGCTCTGTCTTCACAGAGCTTACAAATTGTAGCCAAAAATTTTATATACAAATAAAAAAAGAAGTAAAAGGTGGGAGGAGGGATAAATTAGGAATTTGGGATCAACATATACACATTGCTACTGCTAAGTCACTTCAGTCGTGTCCAATTCTGTGCAACCCCATAGATGGCAGCATACCAGGCTCCGCTGTCCCTGGGATTCTCCAGGCAAGAACACTGGAGTGGGTTGCCATTTCCTTCTGCAAGGCATGAAAGTGAAAAGTGAAAGTGAAGTCGCTCAGTCTTGTCCGCCTCTTAGCGACCCCACGGACTACAGCCTGCCACGCTCCTCCATCCATGGGATTCTCCAGGCAAGAGTACTGGAGTGGGGTGCCATTGCCTTCTCCAATATACACATTATCTACATGTAAAATAGATAATCAACAAGGACTGACTGTATAGCACCGAGAACTACACTTAATACTATGAAATGACTTATATGGGAAAAGAACCTGTATATGTATGATTGGCTAACTCTACACTTGAAACTAACACAACAGTGTAGATCAAACATACCCCAGGATAAAATAAAAATTAAATTAAAGCATAAAAATGTAAAATATATAGTGATAAGTATTATAAAGAAATCAAGGTAAAAAAGGAAAAAGAATTTGGGACAGGAGCCATGCTGCAATTTTTCATAAAAACATGTGCTTCGGGAAAAGAACAGAAGGAAGTGGAAGATGGCAGTTGGTACAAAACTCAACAGGCATCCTGGGAAAGAGCCTTCCAATAACCAGTGCAATGTTGTCTGAATTGATTGTGGCAATGCATCCTATGTGTTAACTCTTCTAGGAAGTGCTGGAGGAAGAGTAAGCAAAGAGCGAAATAAAAAGATAATTAATAAGGACCTAGTGTATAGTCCAGGGAACTCTACTCAATACTCTGTAATGACCTACATGGGAAAAGAATCTGAAAAAGAGGGGATATATGTATATGGATAACTGAATCACTTTGCTGTACAGCTGAAACTAACACAGCATTGCAAATCAACTTTACTCCAGTAAAAACTAATTTTAAAAAAGATAAAGGGACCAGAAGCACTAAGAAAGCCTAGACAGACTCAGCCACGGGCAGATGAAAAGGGTCTGGAGGTTTCCAGAGCAGAGAGATGATCTAAGACAAGGGTCCCCAACCTATGGGATGTAATGCCTGATGATCTGCGTGGAGCTGATGTAATAATAATAGAAATAAAATGCACAATAAGGTAATGCACTTGAATCATCCCCAAACCGTCATCCCCACCCAGGTTCATAGAAAAATTGTCCTCCATGAAAATGGTTCCAGGTGCCAAAATGGTTGGGGACCACTGCCCTAAAGGACTTTGTACTGGACTTGCTACAGCTGCCACACTCAGAACAGGCTGAAAAAGGCCAGCGTGGACACAAGGAGAGAAAAATTAGGAGGTGACAGCAATAATCCAGATGAGAGATGTTGGCAGCCTGGATTAGGACGGTTTGGGTAGAGATGGAAGAGGAGACCCTGGGGTATTGAATTCTTCACCTTGACAAAGTCAGTCTTACTGGGCCAGGCAGGACAGGTGAGAACCTTACACTTGATTCTCCCTGGACATTTGACAATGTAAAATTCAGAAAAATATCAGAATATGTACAAGACAAAAATCCAGAGTCCCAAATATTAAAAAAAGGAAAGGAAATTGTTAAATGTATTAAAAATCTGCTTCTCTGTGAAACTCCTTCCTAACTTTCCCAAATATTTGGTAGAATACTACCAAATATTTTCCTATGAGAAGCTTTCTCACACTTTATAAAGGTAATTCAATCACTCTAATGACACTAGTATTATGTTCTACTTTACTCCCTAGCCCCCAAAACTGAGAGTTCACCTGCATCTACAAATCAATACCAAATAGTCTTACACAAAGATTTATTTTCCATTTACTAAGCTTGAAAGTACTATATGGCTGTATCAAATCCATTTCCCACTTTAGAGGATGCTCTTTGGCTCACCCTGGTAGCTCAGCTGGTAAAGAATTCACCTGCAATGCAGGAGACTCTGGTTTGATTCCTGGGTTGGGAAGATCCACTGAAGAAGGGATAGACTACCTACTCCAGTGTTCTTGGACTTCCCTGATTCTCCAAATCTGCCCTCAATGCAGGAGACCTGGGTTCAATCCCTGGGTTGGGAAGATACCCTGGAGAAGGGAACGGCTACCCACTCCAGTATTCTGGCCTGGAGAATTCCATGGACAGAGGAGCCTGGCAGGGGTCACAAAGAGTTGGACATGACTGAGTGACCTTCACACACACTTTTTTTTTTTTTTTTGAAGCCAAGTCACACATGCACTTGTCTCATGCTTCCTGTAACAGCTAACCCAGGCTGTCTCACAGCAATCAAGCCACATGCCAAGATGCCCAGGGAACCTCCATCCTTCAGGACAGCACTTGCCATCAGCACCCCCAGCTCTTCCCTGGGTAATTAACCTCTAGGCTTCTCTCCCATCGACTGCTGAAACGCTGCACATCTTAACATAACTGATGCCTACTGGCCATGATTCCAATCAAAAAGTCTACAAACAGCAAATGCTGGAGAGGGTGTGGAGAAAAGGGAACCCTCTGACACTGCTGGTGGGAATGCAAACTGATTCAACCACTACAGAGAACAGTATGAAGGTTCCTTTAAACACTAGGGATGAAACCACCTACCACAGGACCCAGCAATCCCATTACTGGGCATAGACCCTGAGGAACCAGAACTGAAAAAGACACATGTACCCCAGTGTTCACTGCGTACTGTTTACAATAGCTAGGACATGGAAAAAAACCTAGATGTCCATCAGCAGATGAATGGATAAGGAAGTTGTACATAAACACAATGGAATATTACTCAGATCTAAAAAGGAATGCATTTGAGTCAGTGCTAATGAGGTGGATGAACCTAGAGCCTATTATACAGTGAAGTAAGTCAGAAAGAGAAAGACAAATATCATATATTAATGCATATATATAGAATCTAGAAAGATGGTGCTGATGATCCTATGTGCAGGGAAGCAAAGGAGACACTGATATAAAAAACAGACTTTTGAACTCAATGGGATAAAGAGAAGGTGGGATTGTTTGAGAGAAAAGCATTGAAACATACACATTACCATATGTAAAAAAGGTAGTTAGTGGGAGTTTGATGTAAGACACAGGGAACCCAAAGCCAGTGCTGCATGACAACTTGAAGGGATGAGGTAGGGAGGGAAGACGGGGGTGAGTCCAGGAGGGAGAGGACACATGTATGCCTATGGTCAACTCATGTTGATGTATGGCAAAAACCATCACAATACTGTAAAGTAATTATCTTCCAATTAAAATAAATTAATTTTTAAAGAAAATATATGCTGTGCTTCCTCAGTGCCCTATGCCAGCTAATGAGTTCACAACTGGCTTTAGTATCCATGCTTTTCATTCCAGGTAGCCAATTTCACTTAGAGATGCTCTATCTTGAACCCCAGACTTGTCTCTCAAGATGGGGCTGTGAGCAGGCTGGTGAAGGGTGGTCTGGGGCAGCTGAATTTCCTATCTTCCTAAATCATTTCGTGGGTATGTTTGTTCATTCCCTGTAAGCTGAAACATCATGCTCATGCTTGGTCAATCAGTTGTGTTCAACTCTTTGTGACCCCATGGGTTGTAGCCCACAGGCTCCTCTGTTCATGGGATTCTCCAGGCAAGAATACTGGAGTGGGTCGCCATTTCCTCCTCCAGGGCATCTTCCTGACCTGGGGATCATACCCACATTACTGTGTCTCCTGCATTGGCAGGTAGATTCTTTACCACTGAGCCACATGTGAAGCCAAGCTGAAATCTAGTCCTCCTTAAATGCCCTCCATATACCAGGGGTAGGGTTGTTGTTCAGTCACTGAGTCATGTCTGACTCTTTGCAAACCCATGGACTGCAGCATGCCAGGCTTCCCTGTCATTCACCATCTCCCACAGCTTGTTCAAATTCATGTCCATTGAGTCAGTGATGCCATCCAACCTTCTTGTCCTTTGTCATCCCCTTCTTCTCCTGCCTTCAGTCTTTCCCAGCATCAGGGTCTTTCCTAATGAGTTGGCTTTTCGCATCAGGTGGCCAAAGTATTGGAGCCTCAGCTTCAGCATCAGTACTTCCAATGAATATTCAGGACTGATTTCCTTTAGGATGGACTGGTTTGATCTCCTGGCAGTCCAAGGGACTCTCAAGAGTCTTTTCCAACACCACAGTTCAAAAGTATCAATTCTTCTCTGTGCAGCCTTCTTTAAGGTCCAGCTCTCACATCCATATACATGATTACTGGAAAAACCATAGCTTTGACTAGGCAGACATTTGTCATAAATGTAATGTCTCTGCTTTTTAATATTCTGTCTAGGTTTGTCATAGCTTTTCTTCTGAGGAGTAAGTGTGTCTTTTAATTCCATGGCTGTAGTCATCATCTGCAGTGATTTTGGAGCCCCCCAAAATAAAGTCTCTCACTGTTTCCATTGTTTCCCTATCTATTTGCCATGAAGTGATGGGACTGGATGCCATGATCTTGGTTTTTTAATGTTAAATTTTAAGCCAGCTTTTTAAATTCTCCTCTCACCTTCATCAAGATGTTCTTTAATTCCTCTTCACTTTCTGCCATAAATGTGATGTCATCTGCATATCTGAGGTTATTGATATTTCTCTCGGCAATCTTGATTCCAGCTTGTGCTTCATCCAGCCCAGTATTTTGCACGATGTACTCTACATACAAGTTAAATAAGCATGGTGACAACATACAGCCTTGACATACTTCTTTCCCAATTTGGAACCAGTCCATTGTTTCAAGTCAGGTTCTAACTGTTGCTGTTTCTCAGGAAGCAAGTAAGGTAGTCCGATATTCTCATCTCTTGAAGAATTTTTCAATTTGTTGTGATCCACAGAGTCAAAAGCTTTTGTGTCGTCAATGAAGCAGAAAGAAAGAAAAGAAAGTGAAGTCGCTCAGCCATGCCCGACTCTTTGCGACCCCGTGGACTGTAGCCCGCCAGGCTCTATCCGTGGGATTCTCCAGGCAAGAATACTGGAGTGAGTTGCCATTTTCTTCTCCAGGGGATCTTGCCAACCCAGGGATCAAACCCGGGTCTCCTGCATTGCAGGCAGACGCTTTACCTTCTGAGCCACCAGGGAAGCCCCATGAAGCAGAAGTAGATGTTTTTCTGGAATTCTCTTGTTTTCTCAATGATCCACAGATGTTGGCAATTTGATCTCTGGTTCCTCTGCCTTTTCTAAATGCAGCTTGTACATCTGGAAGCACAAATAAAACCTTGTATGCACAGGACCCAGGAGAAAGGAGCAGTGACCCCATAAGAGACCAAGCCAGACTTGCCTGTGAATGTCCAGGAGTCTCTGGCGGAGGTGTGGGTCAAGAGTGGCCTGACTCGGGGTTGGGGGCACTGACTACAACAGTCCTGGGAGCCACTTCGCCCTTTTGAAGGAGGTTGGTATTGCTTCCCTTACCCCTAACTTAGTTTGGCCTCAGGCCGAACTACAGGGAGGGAATACAGCCCCACCCATCTGTAGAAAATTGGATTAAGGATTTACCAAGCATGGTCTTGCCCACAGCCAGTCCCTCCCAGCAGGAAGCTTCCACAAGTTTCTTATCATTATCCATCAGAGGGCAGATAGAATGAAAACCACAGTTACAGAAAACTAAGCAAACTGATCACATGGACCACAGCCTTGTCTAACTCAATGAAACTATGAGCCAGGCAACATGCTACTGGAGATCAGTGGAGAAATAACTCCAGAAAGAATAAAGTGACAGAGCCAAAGTAGAAACAGTGCCCAGTTGAGGATGTGTCTGGTGGTGAAAGTAAAGTCCGATGTTGTAAAGAACAATATTGCATAGGAACCTGGAATGTTAGGTCCATGAAGCAAGGTAAATTAGAAGTGGTCAAACAGGAGATGGCAAGAGTGAACATCAACATTTAAGGAATCAGTGAACTAAGAGGGACCAGAATGGGAGAATTTAATTCAGATGACCATCACATCTAGTACCGTGGGCAATAATTTCTTAGAAGAAATAAAGTAGCTCTCATAGTCAACAAAAGCGTCCAAAATGCAGTACTTGGGTGCAATCTCAAAATGACAGAATGGTCTCTGTTCCTTTCCAAGCCAAACCATTCAATATCACAGTAATCCAAGTCTATGCCCCAAGCACTAATGCCAAAGAAGCTGAAGTTGAATGATGCAGTGAAGACTTACAAGACCTTCTAGAACTAACACCCATAAAAAAAATGTCCTTTTCATCATAGGGGAATGGAATGCAAAGTAAAAAGTCAAGAGATACCTGGAGTAACAGGCAAGTTTGACCTTGGAGTACAAAACGAAGCAGAGCAAAGACTAATAGAGTTTTGCCAAGAGCATCTGTCACAGCAAACACACAAGAGACAACTCTACAAATGGACATCACCAGATGGACAATACCAAAATCTGGTTTATTATATTCTTTTCAGCCGAAGATGGAGAAGCTCTATACAGTCAGCAAAAACAAGACTGGGAGCTGACTGTGGTTCAGATCATGAACTCCTTATTGCCAAATTCAGGCTTAAATTGAAGAAAGTAGGGAAAACCACTAAGCCATTCTGGTATGACCAAGTCAAATCCCTTACAATTTTACAGTGGAAGTAAAAAATAGATTCAAGGGATTAGATCTGATAGAGTGCCTGAAGAACTATCGATGGAGGTTCATGACACTGTATAGGAGGTGGTGATCAGAGGGGTAGGGTAAACTCAATAAATTATGTTGCCTGAATAGAGCACAGCTGGTCTCCATACTATATTTGACAGAACTTCATATCCTTAAGACTGCTTAATTCATTCCACAACCTTCTATTCTCAAGTTGAGCAAGGGAGGAACAGGATTCTTAGATAAAAGTGTAACCTGTTGGAGTCAGTCTAAAACACCCGTGCCTCACTCAGGATTTGGCTGGCCCCCATATAAAGACACAGGGAACTTAGAAAAGGTCTGCAAAGTGATCTGCAAAGCTTACAGAAAGAGTGAGAGAGGGTTGAAAGCACTGGGAATATTTAGCTTTGAGTTTAGAAACTGATGGGCAATGTTCTAACTTGCTTCTTACTTTGTAGGGTGACCCTACAAAGACTAGTGTCTCTTTTGCTTTTTATTTAACACAGGAATTAACTTGAAACAGTAGGTTGAATATGAAGATGAGATTTTCTGAAAGTAAGAGCTGTGTTTAGATACTGGGACACTGATTGCTACATAAATGCATTAACACTGTCTTAAAAATAAGGTGGCAGTACATCCCTTTTGGTTTGAGGTCGTCCTGATACAGACCTGATATCTGAGGGAAATTAATTTTATCCCCTCTTACTCTAATGTGCCCGGTTTTGACCATACAATGTGATCATCTCACTTCAATTTCCCTGTAAGTTTACCTTGAAGAAATATAGACAGTTATACTCCACATCCCCCCTCGCTCTACAGAGTACACAGCTTTAACAGTGAAGATCAGGGTTCCCGTCTCCCCCTGCATATAATTCTCATGTGACCATGATGACCAAGAACAATCACAAGTAAGTAAATCCATCCCTCCCAGAACCCCTATATCCCAATGCATGGACCCCACTCCCTGAGACTAAGCCTTTTACAGTCACTGTGTTACTATAGAACATTTCTCTGGAAATGAGAATAAGCTTCAGGCAGTGGGGGGCGGGGGGAGGGGGGAAGAGCCCTGTTCTCAACTTTGCATCCTCCAGATCTGCTCCTTGAATCTTCTTTATTTTATTTTATTTTTTTCTTTTTTTATTATTTTTTTTAATTTTATTTTTAAACTTTACAATATTGTATTAGTTATGCCAAATATCGAAATGAATCCGCCACAGGTATACATGTGTTCCCCATCCTGAACCCTCCTCCCTCCTCCCTCCCCATACCATCCCTCTGGGTCATCCCAGTGCACAAGCCCCAGGCATCCAGTATTATGCATCGAACCTGGACTGGCGACTCGTTTCATACATGATATTATACATGTTTCAATGTCATTCTCTCAAATCTTCCCACCCTCTCCCTCTCCCACAGAGTCCATAAGACTGTTCTATACATCAGTGTCTCTTTTGCTGTCTCATATACAGGGTTATTGTTATCATCTTTCTAAATTCCATATATATGCGTTAGTATACTGTATTGGTGTTTTTCTTTCTGGCTTACTTCACTCTGTATAATAGGCTCCAGTTTCATCCATCTCATTAGAACTGATTCAAATGTATTCTTTTTAATGGCTGAGTAATACTCCATTATGTATATGTACCACAGCTTTCTTATCCATTCATCTGCTGATGGACATCTAGGTTGCTTCCATGTCCTGGCTATTATAAACAGTGCTGCGATGAACATTGGGGTACACGTGTCTCTCTCCCTTCTGGTTTCCTCAGTGTGTATGCCCAGCAGTGGGATTGCTGGATCATAAGGCAGTTCTATTTCCAGTTTTTTAAGGAATCTCCACACTGTTCTCCATAGTGGCTGTACTAGTTTGCATTCCCACCAACAGTGTAAGAGGGCTCCCTTTTCTCCACACCCTCTCCAGCATTTATTGCTTGTAGACTTTTGGATCACAGCCATTCTGACTGGCGTGAAATGGTACCTCATAGTGGTTTTGATTTGCATTTCTCTGATAATGAGTGATGTTGAACATCTCTTCAAGTGTTTGTTAGCCATCTGTATGTCTTCTTTGGAGAAATGTCTATTTAGTTCTTGGCCCATTTTTTGATTGGGTCATTTATTTTTCTGGAGTTGAGCTGTAGGAGTTGCTTGTATATTTTTGAGATTAGTTGTTTGTCAGTTGGTTCATTTGCTATTATTTTCTCCCATTCTGTAGGCTGCCTTTCACCTTACTAATAGTTTCCTTTGATGTGCAGAAGCTTTTAAGGTTAATTAGGTCCCATTTGTTTATTTTTGCTTTTATTTCCAATATTCTGGGAGGTGGGTCATAGAGGATCCTGCTGTGATGTATGTCAGAGAGTGTTTTGCCTATGTTCTCCTCTAGGAGTTTTATAGTTTCTGGTCTTATGTTTAGATCTTTAATCCATTTTGAGTTTATTTTTGTGTATGGTGTTAGAAAGTGTCCTAGTTTCATTCTTTTACAAGTGGTTGACCAGATTTCCCAGCACCACTTGTTAAAGAGATTGTCTTTAATCCATTGTATATTCTTGCCTCCTTTGTCAAAGATAAGGTGTCCATATGTGCGTGGATTTATCTCTGGGCTTTCTATTTTGTTCCATTGATCTATATTTCTGTCTTTGTGCCAGTACCATACTGTCTTGATAACTGTGGCTTTGTAGTAGAGCCTGAAGTCAGGTAGGTTGATTCCTCCAGTTCCATTCTTCTTTCTCAAGACAGCTTTGGCTATTCGAGGTTTTTTGTATTTCCATACACATTGTGAAATTATTTTTTCTAGCTCTGTGAAGAATACCATTGGTAGCTTGATAGGGATTGCATTGAATCTATAAATTGCTTTGGGTAGTATACTCATTTTCACTATATTGATTCTTCCAATCCATGAACATGGTATACTTCTCCATCTATTAGTGTCCTCTTTGATTTCTTTCACCAGTGTTTTATAGTTTTCTATATATAGGTCTTTAGTTTCTTTAGGTAGATATATTCCTAAGTATTTTATTCTTTCCATTGCAATGGTGAATGGAATTGTTTCCTTAATTTCTCTTTCTGTCTTCTCATTATTAGTGTATAGGAATGCAAGGGATTTCTGTGTGTTGATTTTATATCCTGCAACTTTACTATAATCATTCATTAGTTCTAGTAATTTTCTGGTGGAGTCTTTACGGTTTTCTATGTAGATGATCATGTCATCTGCAAACAGTGAGTTTTACTTCTTCTTTTCCAATTTGGATTCCTTTTATTTCTTTTTCTGCTCTGATTGCTGTGGCCAAAACTATGTTGAATAGTAATGGTGAAAGTGGGCACCCATGTCTTGTTCCTGACTTTAGAGGAAATGCTTTCAATTTTTCACCATTGAGGATAATGTTTGCTGTGGGTTTGTCATATATAGCTTTTATTATGTTGAGGTATGTTCCTTCTATTCCTGCTTTCTGGAGAGTTTTTATCATAAATGGATGTTGAATTTTGTCAAAGGCTTTCTCTGCATCTATTGAGATAATCATATGGTTTTTATTTTTCAATTTGTTAATGTGGTGTATTACATTGATTGAGTTGCAGATATTGAAGAATCCTTGCATCCCTGGGATAAAGCCCACTTGGTCATGGTGTATGATCTTTTTAATGTGTTGTTGGATTCTGACTGCAAGAATTTTGTTAAAGATTTTTGCATCTATGTTCATCAGTGATATTGGCCTGTAGTTTTCTTTTTTTGTGGGATCTTTATCAGGTTTTGGTATTAGGGTGATGGTGGCCTCATAGAATGAGTTTGGAAGTTTACCTTCCTATGCAATTTTCTGGAAGAGTTTGAGTAGGATAGGTGTTAGCTCTTCTCTAAATTTTTGGTAGAATTCAGCTGTGAAGCTGTCTGGACCTGGGCTTTTGTTTGCTGGAAGATTTTTTATTACAGTTTCAATTTCTGTGCTTGTGATGGGTCTGTTAAGATTTTCTATTTCTTCCTGGTCCAGTTTTGGAAAGTTGTACTTTTCTAAGAATTTGTCCATTTCTTCCACGTTGTCCATTTTATTAGCATATAATTGTTGATAGTAGTCTCTTATGATCCTTTGTATTTCTGTGTTGTCTGTTGTGATCTCTCCATTTTCATTTCTAATTTTATTGATTTGATTTTTCTCCTTTTGTTTCTTTATGAGTCTGGCTAATGGTTTGTCAATTTTATTTATCCTTTCAAAGAACCAGCTTTTGGCTTTGTTGATTTTTGCTATGGTCTCTTTTGTTTCTTTTGCATTTATTTCTGCTCTAATTTTTAAGATTTCTTTCCTTCTACTAACCTTGGGGTTCTTCATTTCTTCCTTTTCTAGTTGCTTTAGGTGTAGAGTTAGGTTATTTATTTGACTTTTTTCTTGTTTCTTGAGGTATGCCTGTATTGCTATGAATTTTCCCCTTAGGACTGCTTTTACAGTGTCCCACAGGTTTTGGGTTGTTGTGTTTTCATTTTCAGTAGTTTCTATGCAAATTTTGATTTCTCTTTTGATTTCTGTGATTTGTTGGTTTTTCAGCAGGGTGTTTTTCAGCCTCCATATGTTGGAATTTTTAATAGTTTTTCTCCTGTAATTGAGATCTAATCTTACTGCATTGTGGTCAGAAAAGATGCTTGGAGTGATTTCTATTGTTTTGAATTTATCTTCTTTAAAAATGTTCTTTCTATCCCTCAGTGGGTCCGCTATCCTCAGAAATATCCAAATGGTGGCTCCTTCTCAAATCTCATGAGAATGTGGCTGACCTGGTCCATAATCTGGCAGGACTATAACCTTGGTTATCTCTCTGTCAGGACTACACTTGCAGGGAAAGCTGAACAATGCTGGGCCGGTGGGCATTCCCATCTCTTTGACCTGCCAGTGGAACCAGCCCCAAGAGACACTCTAGCAATCTGGGGCCTCCTTAGGTTTTGACTTCTCATAACCACTTAATGAAATCATTGTCCTCCGGGAGTGCCAGTCTAAAGACCCAGATGTTCACCAAGATTGGCCAGGAGGAGAAGCCAGAGAAGTATTTAAGTGGAATTTCTGTGGGACTTTTTCTTCCAAGTCTTATTGAGAAGCAAATACTATATCTACAATCCTCCATTTCATCTGCCCAGCTAGTTTGTCCTTGAATGTGCCCGATAGATGTACACTGTTTTATCATCCTGAAAAAGATCCTGCCTAGAGCCATGACAGCAATGGTAAACGCCTGGCAGAGCTGGCCTGCACACACCCTGCCAGCCTTACATCCAGGGGGACCATTCGAGTGCACTCCAGACAGTGGGACAAAGTAAAGCGTGTCACTTCACTCCAAAGTGGTAAGAAGTCCCTGGGCCTTTCCTTGGTCTCTCTCCGCCCCCCTCTAAATGGCAAGGACCAGGACTTGCCCAGTGGTCCAGTAGTCAAGAATTGGCCTTGCAATGGAGGGGACGTGGATGAGATTCCTGGTCAGGGAACTAAGATCCACATGCCTAAGAGCAACTAGGCCTACTCCCCGCAACTACTGAGCCAGTGAACTCGGGAGCCCGTGTACCACAACTAGAGTCGTCTGCCACAATGCAGAGACCCCACATGATGCGACCAAGATCCTGCATGCTGCAATCAATACCCAATACAGCGGTAACAAATAAATAAAATATTAAAAATAATAATAAATGGCAATGACCTAGAGCAGGGTGAGACCACAGGAAGAAAGACTTTGGGTCACTGAATGGCCAAATTATCCACTCAGGACTTGTGATGATTTTGAGGCAGGGAAATGTGGAGTTGTGCATTACAGTGTTTCTGCATCCTGGCTCATGAAACGCAATTCTTAGATTTGAACCTTGAGTAGAGACGGAGCCTTGTGTTTGCCAAGTCTCCATACACCGAGATTAAAGGACTTGAAGTGATTTCTAGGAAGGATGACTGGGTGGGGGTGGGGGTGAAGCCGGGCACTCGTTTCTAAACCCTGCCTTGTCTTTCTAACTTTCCCAGAAACTCGAATATCTAGCATCAAGAAGAAAAACTTGCATTCAGAGGAAACCTGATTTTGTTTTTAAGGATAAACCTGAGTCTCTGGGGGAGACATAAACTAGCTTTCATCCTCTATCATCTATCAGAGAATTTCATGCATTCATTCATTCATCCCTTTATTCCCTAATCCATTCACTCATCCTTTTATCCTCTAATTCATTCACTCTTTCCTTTATTCACTCATTTATTCATCTCTTTATTCACTAACTCATTTATTTGCAGCTAGGAGTAGGGAACTATGAGTAGGCAAGATGCATGAGCAGGAAGATGTGACTGCATAAAATAATTTAAAGAAATGCTGTCTTTACACATTATGAACCAATCAGCATCAAACTGCTCAAGTTAAACCCTTCATTTGATCAAGGCCTTGGATCTCCATTTCCCAAACTCAGAGCTTTCTTAGTTAGTACTTTAAAGCAGGGCCAATATAATCAGAGTAAGACTGAAAAGGTGTAATAGCAGAATGCCTTTCCAACTCTAAGACATGAATTCCAGTGGCTCGAAATAACAAGACATCATCACTGTCCATTACTGTTCCAAAAAAACAAGTGATTATGTGAATCTGTGTTATGTGAATCTCATCTTCTGTATCATGTGATACCTCTAAGCTGTTCTGTCCAAATTCCAATTCCAGCTTTTTCTAAATTCTGCTGTGATCTATAGTTCATTCTATTAAGTCTTTTCCATAATCCCTCTATACCATGTTATACACACACACACCTTCCCTACTCCTTCCCTCACTCAAATCCAAAAACCTTCACTTAATCACCTCTTAATCATTTGCCTGAAAAGTAAGCCCTCCAGCCTCTTATTGTTTCCTTCCAGATGCTGCTGGGGAATGACTCCCCACAGACCTCACCGAACATTCCATCATGGTCAATTGGCTGGGCAGACTGTAAGTCCAGTCCTCCAAAGCTTTTACGCTCTTTCTTTCCAAGAAAACTCAGAGCTAACACCATTGTTTCCTCACAAAAACAGCTAACATCTGCAGACTGGAACATCAAAACAAAGGGAAAAAAATTGTGCAGGGTTCTGCTGATGTTGGATGCAAACTTTCTCAGCCATTTTAGGCAATAAATCAATGTTCTTCTTTTCAATTTCTATTGAAAAATAAACCATACTGGCTGATTTTCAGTTTCTCCTCAGAGGAATAGTTAACAAACAGGTTACATGCAATGACTAATTAGTCCTTCTGCCTTCCAGCTAAGCAAACTCAGCTTGTATTTGGAAATGGAATCTCTAACAAAATTCATCACATTGCTCAAAGAATGTTCAATTTTATTCTGCATTTAAATAGTTTGTTTCAGCTTTATTACTTTAATCTATAGATACATTGGTATAGCTCAACAAACTGCTTATTCCAAACTAACAATGTACAATGTTTATTAAAATTATTAACTCCAGGACTTTCCTGGTGGTCCAGTTGTTAAGACTTCGTCTTCCAATGCATAAGACATGGGTTCAATCCCTGGTTGGGGAGCTAAGATTTCACATGCCTCATGGCCAAAACACCAAAACACAACAGAAGCAATATTGTAACAAATTCAATTAAGTCTTTAAAAATGGTCCACATCAAAAAAAAAAAAAAATCTGAAAAAAATAAAATTAAAAAAAAATCTTAAAAAAGAATTATTAACATCCCAAACTTTGCATTGACAAATTTGAATATAATTACCATATTATCTTATAAAAATCACCTTTAAAACTTTGATCTTAGTTGTTCTACAATCTCGGTTAATGTATGTTCCAGTTTAGAAATAAGAAAATATTGCCCCTCTAGTAAAGATGGAGCCAAATCCCTCTTATTCCAGCTGTTTCCTGTATGGATCATAATGGCGTTTAGTCATTTCTTTATTTTAGACAACTCCTTTAGATCGGTGTTTCTCAGACTTTAATGTGCCTACAAACCCCAGTAGAGCTTGTTAACAGTTTCTCGGGCCCATCTCCAGAGACTATGATTCATTGGGTCAGGTTGGGTCAATGAATTTGCATTTCTAACCAGCTCACAAATGATGGTGATGCTGCTGATCCAAGGACTAAAATTTGAGAACTTCTGCTGTATCTTAAGCTAACTTTTAAAAAACTGTATGAATTAACTGTGAAACTGACAGACTGGAGGAGGGATGGATTGTGAGTTTGGGATTAGCAAATACAAACAATTTATATATAAGATGAATAAACAAGGTCCTACTGCATAGCACAAGGAGCTGTGTTCAATACCCTGTGATAAACCATAATGGAAAAGAATATGAAAAAGAATATATACAACAACAACAATATGATTGAATGCTTTCACTGTATGGTATAAATTAACAAAGAACTGTAAAGCAATTATACTTTGATATAATTTTATATATATTATATATATATATCCTATTCTTAAGTAACAGCCCATCACCATCGATGATAAAATTGATAAACACCTCTATAAATATATCAAACTGGTAAAAATTAAAATTCCAATCATTATAGTACTAATACCCAATCTAATTCTGTAGCTTGAATAGCACTCTCTAACTCCTTCCTTTCAAATAACACTACTTTCTTTCTAGGTGGAAACGATTTCTCTTTCCTCATGTGGACCATTCCAAGTGGGTCGTCTAGGCATACACTAGAGTCAAAAACAAATGAGATTTTAAACCATAATGACAGATTCTCAAATAATTCTGTATATCTCTTTACAAAGTTCACAAGTCATGCAAACATTCTTTAATTCCTCTTTAAGTAACCAGTGGTATTTCTGAAATACCAGTACCAGGAACATCTATGTGTATTAGAGATGCTAAAAGAAACACATATACACAACAGACACTTTTAATGCTAGACAGTTTGGAAAAGGCTCGGAATCTGCTGCCCCTACCAGCAAGGCCCCACATATATACAACAGACACTTTTAATGCTAGACAGTTCGGAGAAGGCTCAGGATCTGCTGCTTCTACCAGCAAGGCCCCTGTCCTCGAGGGGTCTTCTCTCCTTCCTCATGGATGGAAGGCACTAAGACCCCAAACCTTAGGTGAATGCGGCTTAGCAATAGTAAGAGCCCAAAAGTCACATACTAGTCACATTCGCAGTCACATACTACGAATCTGATGGCTCAAAATGGTCATAGGAAAACTTGAGATAATATACTAAAACCTCAAGGACTCTCGAGGGTGACAGCAGAAGAGGTTAAGCAATCAATTTCAAGGTAGGCAAGAGGAAAAGAGTACTGTGAACGATTCTATGTACATATTCATAGGGACAGGATTCCCCTGCATCAAGTGAATTTCCACTTCTTTTTCTTAACAAGCTGCACTGACTTAGGACCTAAAGTATATTAATACTATATTTAATATAATATCAAATAGAAGTGGTTACAACAAAGCAGCATTGCTTTGTTTCTGATCTGAAAGAGAATCATTAACATTTTACCTTTAGGTATGATATTTGCTGCAGAATACTGTTTCACAATAGAATGGGAAAGACTAGAGAGCTCTTCATGAAAATTAGAGAAATATCAAGGAAGCATTTGATGCAAAGATAGGCACAATTAAGGACAGAAATGGTATGGGCCTAACAAAACAGAAGATATTAAGAAGAGGTGGCAAAAAAAAAAAAAAAGAAGAAGAAGAAGAGGTGGCAAGAATACAAATAACTCTACAAAAAGATCTTAATGGCCCAGAAGTCAAGTGGACATTAGGAAGCATCACTAAGAACAAAGCTAGTGGAGGTGATGGAATTCCAGTTGAGCTATTCCAAATCCTGAAAGATGATGCTGTGAAAGTGCCACATTCAATAAGCTAACAAATTTGGAAAACTCAGCAGTGGCCACAGGACTGGAAAAGCTCCATTTTCGTTTCAATCCCAAAGAAGGGTAATGCCAAAGAATGTTCAGACTACTGTACAACGGCACCCATTTCACATGGGTGAGTAAGGTCATGCTCAAAATCCTCCAAGCTAGCCTTCAACAGTATATGAGCTGAGAATTTCCAGATGTACAGGCTAGATGTAGAAAAGGCAGAGGAACCAGAGATCAAATTGCCAACATCCACTGGATCATAGAAAAAGCAAAATAATTTCTAAAAAACTTGCTTCATTGAATATGCTAAAGCCATTGACTGTGTGGATCACCACAAACTGTGGAAAATTCTTAAAGAGATGGGAATATCAGATCACCTTTCCTGCCTCCTAAGAAGTCTGTATGCAGGTCAAGAAGCAATAGAATTGCACATGGAATAATGGACTGGTTCCAAATCTGGAAAGGAGTACTTCAAGGCTGTATATTGTCACCCTGTTTATTCAACTTCCACGCAGAGTACATCATGTGAAATGCCAGGCAGGATGAAGCACAAGGTGGAATCAAGACTGCTGTGAGAAATATCAATAATCTCAGATATGCAGATGATACCAGCTTTATGGCAGAAAGCAAAGAGAAACTAAAGAACCTCTTGATGAAGGTGAAAGAGGAGGGTAAAAAAGCTGGTTTAAAATTCAACATTCAAAAAAATAAGATCATGGCATCCAGTCCCATCATTTCATGGCAAAAAGATGGGGAAAAATATGGAAACAGTGAGAGACTTTATTTTCTTGAGCTCCAAAATCACTGTGGATGGTGACTGCAGATGTGAAAAAGACACTTGCTCATTGGAAGGAAAGCTGTGACAAACCTAGACAGCATATTAAAACACAGAGACGTTACTTTGCTGACAAAGCTCCACCTATTCAAAGCTATGGTTTTTCCAGTAGTCATATATGGATGTGAGAGTTGGACCATAAAGAAGGATGAGTACTTTAGAATTGATGCTTTTGAACTGAGCTGTTGGAGAAGACTCTTGTGAGTCCCTTGCACTGCAAGGAGATCCAACCAGTCAATTTCCTTTAGGGAAATCAGTACTGAATATTCATTGGAAGGACTGATGCTGAAGCTCCAATACTTTGGCCACCTGATGGGAAGAGCCTACTCGTTGGAAAAGACCCTGATGCTGGGAAAGATAGAAGGCAGGAGGAGAAGGGGAAGACAGAGGACAAGATGGTTGGGTGGCATCACCAACTCAATGGACATGAATTTAAGCAAGCTCCGGGAGATGGTGAAGGACAGAGAAGCTTGGCGTGCTGCAGTCCATGGGGTCACACAGAGCTGGACACGACTGAGTGACTGAATGACAACCGGTGCTTTACAGTCCTTTCAAAATGTGTGCTCCATTGCTAAGTTGTGTCCAGCTCTTTTTGAGCCCATGGTCTATAGCCTGCCAGGCTCCTTCTGTGCATGGGATTCTCCAGGCAAGAATACTGGGGTGGGTTGCCATTTCCTCCTCCAGGGTATATTCCTGACCCAGGAATCGAACCCGTATCTCCTGTGTCTCCTACATCGTCAAGCGGAATTTTTGCCACTGCATCGCCTGGGAAGCCCTTCATAACGTATGCTGCTAAGCTGCTGCTAAGCCGCTTCAGTCCTGTCCAACTCTGTGCGACCCCATAGAAGGCAGCCCACCAGGCTCCTCCGTCCATGGGATTTTCCAGGCAAGAGTCCTGGAGTGGGGTGCCATTGCCTTCTCCATTCATAATGTATACATATGTCAAATAATCACACTGTACTCTTTAAATATCTTACAATTTTACGTCAATTATACCTCAATAAAGATAAAAAAAGAAAAAAGGAAGCTGGTGTTAATCCCATTTTACAAATAGAGGGGGGGGAAAAAGATTCTATCCTAATGAATGTCTTGTCCTACATGCCCACTTTTCAGGGGTCCCTCTCAGCTATTTTCATGTCAATCAATCAATATCATATCAATCTCAGAACAGAGTATCCTCAATTGTCCCAGGTCTGAATATCCCTGAATGCTCTAACTCTAATACTTATGCTTTGATATGTCTCTGTTCACACAACAGTAATAAAAATATACTTACTTATATTCATAGATATAAATCTACCTACTTGAAGATCTACATCCGTCTCCTCTCAAACATGTTTGGATGTGGATGGTGTCTATTTCAATGAGTATCAGTTCAGTTCAGTTCAGTCGCTCAGTCGTGTCCGATTCTCTGTGACCCCATGAATCACAGCACGCCAGGCCTCCCTGTCCATCACCAACTCCCAGAGTTCACTCAGACTCACGTCCATCGAGTCAGTGATGCCATCCAGCCATCTCATCCTCTGTTGTCCCCTTCTCCTCCTGCCCCCAATCCCTCCCAGCATCAGAGTCTTTTCCAATGAGTCAACTCTTCGCATGAGGTGGCCAGAGGACTGGAGTTTCAGCTTTAGCATCATTCCTTCCAAAGAAATCCCAGGGCTGATCTCCTTCACAATGGACTGGTTGGATCTCCTTGCAGTCCAAGGGACTCTCAAGAGTCTTCTCCGACACCACAGTTCAAAAGCATCAATTCTTCAGTGCTCAGCCTTCTTCACAGTCCAACTCTCACATCCATATATGACCACTGGAAAAACCATAGCCTTGACTAGACAGACCTTTTTTGGCAAAGTAATGTCTCTGCTTTTGAATTTGCTATCTAGGTTGGTCATAGACGAATGCAAATTTGATAAGTACACATATATTTACAAGAAGTTCATGAGCCATAAATGTTTGGACTCACAAAAACTGGAGCAACTAAAATTTATCAAAATTTGAAAAGTATTCAAATTTTTCACTACTAATAATTAATAAATTATAGTGTTCTAAGAAAGTATTGATAGTTTTTAGCAAGAACTTTTAAGCCAAATGGACAAAATAAAACACACCCTATAAACCAAATATCCTTATGATTGGCCTCGGGAGTAATACAAATAGCAAAACTGTACAAGAATATGTTCCATTTTTCTGATTTTTCAATTCCTGTGAATTTTATGGTACATGAGATTCATATGTTTTACTAATGGTAGTGGTTTAGTCGCTAAGTTGTGTCCAACTCTTGCGATCCCATGGACCTTTGCCTACCAGGCTCTCTGTCCATGGGATTCTCTAGGCAACAATACTGGAGTGGGTTGCCATTTCCTTCTCTGGTTTTACTAATGATTAGGCCCAAATTCAATTTTCTCACACATTATTCCTTCTGGAAATTAATAAGATACCATTTTATAGCATGCCTCAGTTCACTTCAATCATTTTAAACTTTCTAAATCAGTTCTCAGAACAGACTTGTGGTTGCCAAAGGGGAAGGGGTTAGGGGAAGGATGGAATGGGAGGCTGAGGTTAGCAGATATAAGCTACCTTATATAGGAAGGACAGACAAGACCCTACTATAAAGCACAAGAAACTATATTCAATATCCTGTGATAAACCACAATGGAAAAGAATATAAAGAATGCATTTGAATGTATCTGAATCACTTTGCAGTACAGCAGAAATTAACATAACACTGTAAATTAACTATAATAAAAAAATAAAACAGAGTTCTCAGCTTTCATTTTTTACTTTCTCTACTAGTTAACAGAAAATGCCTCCAACAACACTATGAATCTGAAAACAAAAGAAGGTTATTATATGTAGTTTGAGTAGTTTAATCAAGTTTTATACATGGCTTCATTAAAACGAGCTAAATAGTAGTCCACACAAATTGAATGACAAAGATCGTATTTGTCTTCTCCTCCCCAAGTTTGAGAAGGAGTTGCTTGTCATCTTTCATTCTCACTTTTAGGAAAAAGAAAAGTGCGGCATCTATCTGGGGACTCTTGCCATCCACAGAGGTGGATGGTGCAGCCTCAGGGTCTGCAGCCGCTGAGAACCAAGGCAGCCTCATGGAGAGGGTGAGAGACAGTGGGAGCTCCTGGGCCCTTAACCAGTCCGCACGCCGGCCCAGGCTTGAGACACGTGGACCAGTAACTCAAGGATGGCAAAACTGCAGGCAAGTGTGGAGTGAGAGTGTAATTTCAGCTCCAGTGTTCAATCCCATCATGGCTCTGGTTCCTGAGCCGTTCAGAGTGAGTTCTCAAATGGAAGATACTGAAATCCTTCTACTTAAGAACACATTCTGGGTATAGAACAACTGCTTTGTCATTATTGTTCTTTTTCATCTGTAGTCTTTTTGTTCTATGATCCATTCTGTACAACTTGTTTCTGTGCAACATGATCTTCTGTACAACTTTACTTCTTTACTTCTATGCTTTTGACAGAGAATGATCATTGTCCAGGCTTCAAAACACCCATGAATTATTAATAAAAAATTGTATTAACCTCACAAGAGCACTTCAGCACATTTTAGGTCACTGAGACCTTTTAAAAACTTCATTTATTGTATTGTAGTACAACTTTTTACTACACACTATGGTTTCAGATGGCCACTCAGAAAAAAATGAATAAAGAGCCAATGGTTGCAGTAAAGTAAACAGATTAATGCAGGGTCTTTCAGTATATCTATGAAATCTGCATACACAATATTTGGTATGTATGCAACAATACTTTTTAAAAATATCTGACCTTTTGGATAGGACTGTATGTGTCTATTTGAGCTACTTACTAAAAAACTAAGAAAGGGTGTATGTCTCAGAAATACCCTCTAAAACCATTAACCTAAGCTCATGAGAAAGAGAAGTGCGGCTGATAGGTCAGAATGAAGGAAGGAGATCCTGAAAGGTCACAAAAATCTATGGAATCATCATAAAACATCTGAATAACTTGTCTCTGAAGAAGAGTGATTCATTCAGGTCCATCCACCTCAGGCTTTAAATGAATTCAGGCTCAAAATTAACTATGGTTAAAAACTAAGCTGTATCATCCTAAGCCATTCCCAACCAACTGCAGTAATAGATAAATCTAGAACTTTACAAATGTGTTAAAAGAAAACACGTTGCAAAAAATGAGTACAAAGTAATTTTATAATTGAAGTTCCTAGTGTTCAATCAACTGACATGATATAGTGAAGAAACACAGGCTTTGGAACCTGACAAAGATTCAAACCCAGTGTTTTTACAAAGGATTTGACCTAGAAAAATATTATTTACTTTCTTTCCTCATATAAAAAGTGAAAATAACAGAATTTTCTTTGCAGAACTGTAAGAATTCAGAAATTATGTAAAGCCTTTACCAAACTTTGCTGATAAACAGTGGTTGGTACCTGAAGTCCATCAACAGATCAATGGATAAAGAACATGTGGTACATATATACAATGAAATATTACTCAGCCATAAAAAAAGTATGAATTAATGCCATCTGTGGAAAAATGGACGGACCTAGAGATTATTATACTAAGTGAAGTCAGACAGACAAATATCATATGATATCACTTATATGTGGAATCTAAACTATGACACAAATACACTTATTTATGAAACAGAAACAGACTCACAAAAACAGAACAGATTTGTGGTTGCCAAGGCGGGTAGTGGAGGGATGGAGTAGGAGTCTGGGGTGAGCAGGCTTAAACTTTTAAATACAGAGTGGACAAACAAGGGCCTGCTATATAGCATGGGGAACTATATTCACTCTCCTGGGACAAACTCTAAAGGAAAAGAATACGAAAAAGAATGTATGAGTGAGTGAAAGTTGCTCAGTCATGTCCAACTCTTTGTGACCCCATGGACGATACAGTCCATGGAATTCTCCAGGCCAGAATACTGGAGAGGGCAGCCTTTCCCTTCTCCAGGGGATCTTCCCAACCCAGGGATCGAACCCAGGTCTACCTCATTGAAGGCAGATTCTTTACCAGCTGAGCCACAAGGGAAGCCCACAAGAATGTATACATATATGTATAACTGAGTCACTTTGCTGTACACAACATTGTAATCACCTATACTCCGATAAAATAAAATTTTTTAAAAAACAGTGGTTGGTAGTATCATCATCATTATCATCATCATATAAATTTCTAAACTCCTGTTAATAATATTCTATTAACAGTTAATATATCTCTGATGTATTCTTAAATTTAAATATATTCTTAAATTTGCCCTATGCAATAAGCTAGTTGCAAATTTAGTGCAGGTAAGCTGAAATAATACTCCTGCCCCTAAATAACACTTTAAAAAAAATCAAATGATTGACATTCTATCTAACAAGTTATCATTATGGCATTTCCATCGAGAGGTCTATATGTATACATGCTTTCAAGACCAAATAGATTTAAGAGATCCAGCTCTCCAGAGATGAGTGTTTATGCAAGCTTCTGTTCTATTTCCTTTAACTCAAGTTTTCCTTTCAGTATTTTCTAGAGTATACATTCAGCAGAATTATATTAAATATTAAAATCTTTTCACACGGGAATGGAAACTAAGTGATATCAAACATTCGTGAGTGAACCTCTGAATCACTTCATCTGTTTCTCCATGGGTCCTGCATATGCCTTTTAAAACCAGCCCTAAAACCTGGGCAAAGAGAATTCCAAATTGCCCTCAGCTTTTATCTGTGACTGGGTCCACAGCTCCATGTAGAATCCAAGGCTTGAAATGTGGCATAGCACTTAAAATTCAGAGAAGCCTTAGCCCTTAAATAAAAATTCTCAAAAAGTACAAATTGTGTCTAACTAAAATAAGGTTCATATTTTGACTCCAACATTCAGCTATAATTCGTTTCTATTTCACATTGAAACACAGATCAAGGAAAGAATTTAAAAAGTGGATGCCAGACTCTGCACACCCAGTGGGTTACAGATGTACAAACGCAGTGACAGAGAGACCCTCTACTTCCTTCAGGATCCAAAATCACTTGGAAGGAAACCTCAGGAGGAAAGATGTCTGACAGATACATTTCTCTGGGGCTTCCTGCCTCCTTGCTTGCCAAGCTTCCCAGACTCCATCGGTTGTTCATAAAGTTCACTGAAAAGACTTTCTGAAAGGCTGATTTTACAGGGTGAAACGTATTAAAGGTGTTGTTTCTGTAGCTGAAGTTTCCCTTCACGCACACTTCCCTACTTCACAAATCCAAGGAAACATAACTTGGAAAGTAACAAGCGCAAGGAGACATTTGATGCTTTATCAGTGGGATACTCAGCACCACCACTGAATCCAAAACCCGGGCCCACAGCTCACACATTGCAACAGAGAAGCTGTTTCACCCTGAGGGTGTCATCATACCCCGCCATGTCTCCATTCCTTCTCTTGTAAAGTGGGATGACAAGGAGATGCGTATCATACACTCTGTGAACTAACCCAGTAAAAACCTAGACGTGGAAAGTGAATGAAAAGCTAGATTCTACTCCTTCTGACCTTTATATGATAGCCATGAAAGAAAAAAATATAGATATTCAAACTTCCAAAATGAGTACATGAATCTTAAAACATTCTAGCCCAATATTTAAAAAAAAAAAATGATTGAAAGCTACTTATTCTTGTTTATAAAAATAATATCTTTGATATAATTAAACACGTATCTTTTTTGCCAGTCATAAAGTCAGTGAATTTGGCTAAAACTACCTGAGTTTACACTATGAATGGATTTTTAGCACCTACAAACTATTTTATTCTGTAAATATTTACCAGAATCTAAGTATATAAATCTTCTGGATAATAGAAAAGGTAAATGTAGTTTCACCTTTTAGAAAATCTCAGTCTAGCATTCCAAATATTACAAATTTACTAGAGGGATGTTTCTACTTGACCATCTTTGGTGGGGAACAGAGCTTTGATGCAGAAAACAAACATGAGTTCACTGAGCGCTACTTAAGAGTTGGGGTTGGCAGGGCGGAAATGAAGAACACAGAGAAAGACATTTAAGGAAATTTTCACCACTAGTAGAAGGTGAGTATCTGTCTTCAAATCAAGGGTGAAAAAGATAATACAGCAGTTTATAAGATTAGGGGCCTTTATTATTTTTTCTCATAAAACAGTAAATAGATATATGAAAGATGAGCTAATTTTTAAGATTAAAAAAAAGGGAAGATAAACTGGATGTCTGAGGCAGCTAAGGATATGAGGAAGGATGCAAATCCTGTCTAAGGCATTCATCTGTTTTTATCTTTTAAGTGTAGTCTTGACAAAATAAAACATTTCCAGAGGTTAATATGGCTCATCTGTGTAGCTGTCAATTTGAATCTTCTACTCAGTCTAACAATTGTGAGACCAGGAAAGCATGCTCATGCGTTGATTTTACTGTGGGGTCTTCAAGCAGGCTGGACAATCACTTTCAAATCAGAATTTCTGCTAAAATGATATTCTCTACATATATGAATTTGCTTGGTCTCTTTTAAATACCATCTGCTCCATAAGCATAACACATCAAATTATATGTCTGCACAGTCTAGCCCCTTGGTTGATGAGGGAAAATCAAAAGAAATAAAAATAAAAACTAAGCTTAGAGGAAGAAAATGAGGAAAGGAGAGAGGGTCAGGGAAAGTTGCAGCCCAGAGTGAATAAGCAGAAAGGAAGCCAGAAGACTTGGAGAAGCTCAGAGCTAATGAAAAAAACAAGAACACTGGGTTGGGGGAGGGAAGGATGAGAAAGCCAGCTGGAAGGAGAGAAAGCAAGGAAGAGGGAAGCCAACAGAAATCCAAAGGCAGAAAGTACTGGAGAAGGAAGGGAACAGGAAATTTATTGGAAACCAAGTTGTTTTTCCTTTTGTATCCAATGCAATTCTATTCCAGGCAGAACTCTATTCTCACCCTCAGAGAGGCGAAAAGGGAAGTCAAAACTCATAGGAGTCCACGGGCTGGAGCCAGGAGCTCTCCAAAGACAGACTGGAGGAAACACGAGCCAACAGCAGACCCTCTAAAGCAGAGTCTGGGACAAAGGAGGAGCAGCGTCACCCAGCCCAGCGTTTCTCCAAAGACAGCTGAAGCAAAGAACAGCGATAGCTGCTACTGATCAGAATTCCTAGCACATTTAATAAACGCCTCCGTCGACTCCTCTCACCAGCAAGGTCAGGAAACACTGGTAGATGTGAAAACCAGGGGCTCTGGAACCTTAGCTGCCTGAATTCACCTCTGAGATCATCAACTATTGATCATGAGCAAGTCATTCAACCTGTGTCTCAGTTACTCTGTCTACAAAAAGGATTGTTATGAGGATTAAGTGAGTTATTGCATGTCACGTAGTTAGGCAGTGTCCAGAGCCTATTAAATATGAATCAGGAATGAATCCAGGCAAAGCAAAAGATAAGATTGTAAAGAAGAGGTTAATAAGAAGAAATTACTGCTACCAAATTCACACACATTAAGTGGAAAGATCCAAAATAATCTTACATCAATAGAGACAAAATATAATAAAGGAACTATCCACTTAATCACTCATTTATTTAGTCAGTCATTTAACAAATTTTATTGAACTACATCATACATAAAAAGCAGTAAATAATAGTATACTGTTTCTCTAAAGACAGATACTTAAGTTAGGCATAATAATAATTTTCACGTTTAAAAAATATCTTCTGTATCTTTCGCAATTTTTAGAGTGAAAACCAGTGTAAGTCAGTTTCTCTTTAAAATCTTATTTTTTGATGATGCAGACAACTCTTTATTCATTTTCTAAACTTTAAATTGTTTTTCTATACAAACTGTAATCTATAAGATGAATAAGCTCTAGGAACCTAAGGTATAGTCTCATGATAGTTAATAATATTATATTATAGGCTTGCAAGTTGTTAAGAGGGTATATCTTAAAAATCTCACCACAAAAAAGGCAATGGTGATTTCTTTTAATTAATTACATGATGATTAAGTATGGGATATGATGCAGATACTAGGCAAAACTATGGTAATCATTTTGTAATATATGCATATCAAATCTGTATACCTTAAACTTATAATGTTTGATGTCAACTATATCCCATGAACAGTATGAAAAGGCAAAATGATAGGATACTGAAAGAGAAACTCCCCATGTCGGTAGGTGCCCAATATGCTACTGGAGATCAGTGGAGAAATAACTCCAGAAAGAATGAAGGATGGAGCCAAAGCAAAAACAATACCCAGCTGTGGATGTGACTGGTGATAGAAGCAAGGTTCGACACTGGAAAGAGCAATATTGCATAGGAACCTGGAATGTCAGGTCCATGAATCAAGGCAAATTGGAAGTGGTCAAATAGGAGATGGCAAGAGTGAACGTTGACATTCTAGGAATCAGTGAACTAAAATGGACTGGAACGGGTGAATTTAACTCAGATGACCATTATATCTACTACTGCGGGCAGGAATCCCTCAGAAGAAATGGAGTAACCATCATGGTCAACAAAAGAGTCCGAAATGCAGTACTTGGATGCAATCTCAAAAACGAAAGAATGATCTCTGTTCGTTTGCAAGGCAAACCATTCAATATCACAGTAATCCAAGTCTATTCCCCAACCAGTAATGCTGAAGAAGCTGAAGTTGAATGGTTCTATGAAGACCTACAAGACCTTTTAGAACCAACCCAAAAAAGATGTCCTTTTCATTATAGGGGACTGGAATGCAAAAGTAGGAAGTCAAGAAACACCTGGAGTAACAGGCAAATTTGGACTTGGAGTACAGAATGAAGCAGGGAAAAGACTAATAGAGCTTTGCCAAGAGAACACACTGGTCATAGCAAACACCCTCTTCCAACAACACAAGAGAAGACTCTATACATGGACATCACCAGATGGTCAACACTGAAATCAGATTGATTATATTCTTTGCAGCCAAAGATGGAGAAGCTTTATACGGTCACCAAAAACAAGACCAGGAACTAACTGTGGCTCAGATCATGAGCTCCTTATTGCTGAATTCAGACTTAAATTGAAGAAACTAGGGAAAACCACTAGACCATTCAGATCAGATCAGATCAGATCAGTCTCTCAGTGGTGTCCGACTCTCTGCGACCCCATGAATCGCAGCATGCCAGGCCTCCCTGTCCATCACCAACTCCCAGAGTTCACTCAGGGTCATGTCCATCGAGTCAGTGATGCCATCCGCCAATCTCATCCTCTGTCATCCCCTTCTTCTCCTGCCCCGGCATCAGAGTCTTTTCCAATGAGTCAATACTTCGCATGAGGTGGCCAAAGTACTGGAGTTTCAGCTTCAGCATCATTCCCTCCAAAGAAATCCCAGGGCTGATCTCCTTCAGAATGGACTGGTTGGATCTCCTTGCAGTCCAAGGGACTCTCAAGAGTCTTCTCCAACACCACAGTTCAAAAGCATCAATTCTTGGGCACTCAGCCTTCTTCACAGTCCAACTCTCACATCCATACATGACCACTGGAAAAACCATAGCCTTGACTAGACGGACCTTTGTTGGCAAAGTAATGTCTCTGCCTTTGAATATGCTATCTAGGTTGGTCATAACTTTCCTTCCAAGGAGTAAGCATCTTTTAATTTCATGGCTGCAGTCACCATCTGTAGTGATTTTGGAGCCCAGAAAAATAAAGTCTGGCACTGTTTCCACTGTTTCCCCATCTATTTCCCATGAAGTGGTGGGACTGGATGCCATGATCTTCGTTTTCTGAATGTTGAGCTTTAAGCCAACTTTTTCACTCTCCACTTTCACTTTCATCAAGAGGCTTTTGAGTTCCTCTTCACTTTCTGCCATAAGGGTGGTGTCATCTGCATATCTGAGGTTACTGAGATTTCTCCCAGCAATCTTGATTCCAACTTGTGTTTCTTTCAGTCCAGTGTTTCTCATGATGTACTCTGCATATAAGTTAAATAAACAGGGTGACAATATACAGCCTTGACAAACTTCTTTTCCTATTTGGAACCAGTCTGTTGTTCCATGTCCAGTTCTAACTGTTGCTTCCTGACCTGCATACAAATTTCTCAAGAGGCAGGTCAGGTGGTCTGGTATTCCCATCTCTTTCAGAATTTTCCACAGTTTATTGTGATCCACACAGTCAAAGGCTTTGGCATAGTCAATAAAGCAGAAATAGATGTTTTTCTGGAACTCTCTTGCTTTTTCTATGATCCAGCGGATGTTGGCAATTTGATCTCTGGTTCCTCAGGTGTGACCTAAATCAAATCCCTTATGATTATACAGTGGAAGTGAGAAATAAGATTTAAGGGCCTAGATCTGATAGATAGAGTGCCTGATGAACTATGGACTGAGATTCGTGACATTGTACAGAAGACAGGGATCAAGACCATCCCCATAGAAAAGGAATGCAAACAAGCAAAATGGCTGTCTGGGGAGGCCTTACAAATAGCTGTGAAAAGAAGAGAAACAAAAAGCAAAGGAGAAAAGGAAAGATATAAGCATCTGAATGCAAAGTTCCAAAGAATAGCAAGGAGAGATAAGAAAGCCTTCCTCAGTGATCAATGCAAAGAAATAGAGGAAAACAACAGAATGGGAAAGACTAGAGATCTCTTCAAGAAAATTAGAGGTACCAAGGAAACATTTCATGCAAAGATGGGAACAATAAAGGACAGAAATGGTATGGACCTAACAGAAGCAGAAGATATTATTAGAAGAGGTGGCAAGAATACACAGAAGAAGTGTACAAAAAAGATCTTTACAACCCAGATAATCACGATGGTATGATCATTCACCTAGAGTCAGACATTCTGGAATGTGAAGTCAAGTGGGCCTTAGGAAGCATCACTACGAACAAAGGTAGTGGAGGTGATGGAATTCCAGTTGAGCTATTTCAAATCCTGAAAGATGATGCTGTGAAAGTGCTGCACTCAATATGCCAGCACATTTGGAAAACTCAGCAGTGGCCACGGGACTGGAAAAGGTCAGTTTTCATTCCAATCCCAAAGAAAGGCAATGCCAAAGAATGCTCAAACTACCACACAATTGCACTCATCTCACACGTTAGTTAAGTAATGCTCAAAATTCTCCAAGCCAGGCTTCAGCAATACGTGAACCATGAACTTCCTGATGTTCAAGCTGGTTTTAGAAAAGGCAGAGGAACCAGAGTGCAAATTGCCAACATCTGCTGGATCATCAAAAAAGCAAGAGAGTTCCAGAAAAATATCTATTTCTGCTTTATTGACTATGCCAAAGCCTTTGACTGTGTGGATCACAATAAACTGTGGAAAATTCTGAAAGAGATAGGAATAGCAGACCACCTGACCTGCCTCTTGAGAATCTGTATGCAGGTCAGGAAGCAACAGTTAGAACTGGACATGGAACAACAGACTGGTTCCAAATAGGAAAAGGAGTACGTCAAGGCTGTATATTGTCACCCTGCTTATTTAACTTATATGCAGAGTACATCATGAGAAACGTTGGGCTGGAAGAAGCACAAGCTGGAATCAAGATTGCCAAGAGAAATATCAATAACCTCAGATATGCAGATGACACCACCCTTATGGCAGAAAGTGAAGAGGAACTCAAAAGCCTCTTGATGAAAGTGAAAGTGGAGAGTGAAAAAGTTGGCTTAAAGCTCAACATTCAGAAAACGAAGATCATGGCATCCAGTCCCATCACTTCATGGGAAATAGATGGGGAAACAGTGGAAACAGTGCCAGACTTTATTTTTGGGGCTCCAAAATCACTGTAGATGGTGACTTCAGTCATGAAATTAAAAGACGCTTACTCTTTGGAAGAAAAGTTATGACCAACCTAGATAGCATATTCAAAAGCAGAGACATTACTGCCAACAAAGGTCCATCTAGTCAAGGCTATGGTTTTTCCAGTGGCCATGTATGATGTGAGAGTTGGACTGTGAAGAAAGCTGAGCACCGAAAAATTGATGCTTTTGAACTGTGGTGTTGGAGAAGACTCTTGAGAGTCCCTTGGACTGCAAGGAGATCCAACCAGTCCATTGTGATGGAGATCAGCCCTGGGATTTCTTTGGAAGGAATGATGCTGAAGCTGAAACTCCAGTACTTTGTCACCTCATGTGAAGTGTTGACTCATTGGAAAAGACTCTGATACTGGGAGGGATTGGAGGCAGGAGGAAAAGGGGATGACAGAGGATGAGATGACTGGATGGCATCACCAACTCGATGGACCTGAGTCTGAGTGAACTCTGGGAGATGGTGATGGACAGCGAGGCCTGGCGTGCTGCGATTCATGGGGTCGCAAAGAGTCGGATACGACTGAGTGACTGAACTGAACTGATATCTCAATAAACCTGGGAAAATAAATAATAAATTATTAATGTCAATAGTTTGCATATTATCTGGAATGTAACCAGTTCAAAAGCTTTGTAACATGGTAAATGAATATATTTTTTACAATTCAAATTATATTGCAAAATTAGTGCTTTTTATATTTCCACTCTTATTGTTAATCCTTCAATTAGCTTGTTCAGAACAAACTTGTCACTGAGAACCAGAAAATCTGGTGAGAGTGCGTGCTAAGTCTCTTCAGTTTTGTTCGACTCTTTGCGACCCTATGGACTATAGCCCACCAAGCTCTACTATCCATGGAATTTTCCAGACAAGAATACTGAAGTGGGCTGCCATTCCCTTCTCCAGGGGATCTTCCTGACTCAGGGATTGGACCTGCATCTCCTGAGGCTCCTGTACTGTAGGTGGATTCTTTCCTGTTGAGCCACCAGGGAAGCCAGAAAATCTCGTAAAAATTAGTGAAAATCTCCTTTTGATAGCCTTAGGGGTTTCTGAGAGTAGGTTTACTTCAGTGGCCAAGATACCATGCAGAAGAAAAACATGAAGTGATTAAGGCTAATTTTCAGCATGACTTTTCCCCTTGGGGCATTCGCCAATTCTAATGTAATTAGGTGAAAAGCTAGGATGAGCATCAGAGCTCCCAGGAGTCTGAGAGGTTGAGGAGGAAATATTTTTGAGTTCAGATCCCAAAAAGGAGAAGACATTCTGGTAAACTCTCTAGGGCTTTAGTCAGAACCCTGAAGGATGACAAGATAAAAATTAGGATGACAAGAAAAGAGAAGCCTTCACAAATGAAGCAGGTCCAGCCTCGAATCAGCTAAATATATGATTGCCTTAAGATAAGCTACCCTTGTGACTGAACAACAACAAAAGCTACCCTTGTACTAATTGCCTGCTAGAAGCAAAAGATAAATCTTCCTGACCTCACACCCATCAGAACTGTTCATGTTCAGTTGCTCAGTCATGTCCAACTCTTTGCAACCCCATGGACTGCAGCATGCCCCATCCTTTAGTATCTCTTGCAGTTTGTTCAAACTCAAATCCATTGAGTCGATGATACCATCCAACCATCTCATCTTCTGTCGCCCCCTTCTCCTCCCGCCTTCAATCTTTCCCAGCATCAGATCTTTTCCAATGAGTCACCTTTCACATCAGGTGCTCAACTAAAGCTTCAACTTCAGCATCAGTCCTTCCAATCAATATTCACTGTTGACTTCCTTTAGGATTGACTGGTTTGACCTCCTTGCTGTCCAAGGGACTCTCAAGAGTCTTCTCCAACAGCACAGTTCACAACCATCAATTCTTCAGTGCTCAGCCTTCTTTATGGTCCAACTCTCACATCTGTACATTACTACTGGAAAAATCATAGCTTTGACTATACAGACTTTTGTCAGCAAACTGATGTCTCTGCTTTTTAATATGCTGTCTACATTTGTCATAGCTTTTCTTTCAAGGAGCAAGTGTCTTTTAATTTCATGGCTGCAGCCACCGTCCACAGTGATTTTGGAGCCCAAGAAAATAAAGTCTCTCACTGTTTCCTTTTTTTCCTACATCTATTTGCCATGAAGTGATGGGACCGGATGCCATAATCTTAGTTTTCTGAATGTTGAGTTTTAAGCTAGCTTTTTTACTCTCCCCTTTCACCTTCATCAAGAGGATCTTTAGTTCCTCTTTGCTTTCTGCCAGAAGGGTGGTGTCATCTGCATATCTGAGGTTATTGGTATTTCTCCAGGCACCCATCAGAATGACTATTATCAAAATGACAAGAAATAAGTGTTGGTGTTGTTGGTGAGGATGTGGAGAAGAGGGAAAGCTTGTGCATTGCAGCCACTATAGAAAACATTTCTGAGTATGAAGGTTCCTCAAAAGGTGAGAAATAAAACTATCATATGATTCAACAATTCTACTTCTAAGTGTTTCTCCCAAGGATAGGAAATCACTATCTCAAATAGATATCTTCACTCCCATGATCACTGCAGCATTATTTACAATAGCCAAGAGGTGAAAACAACCCAAGTGTCCACTGATGAATGGATAAAGAAAATGTGCTATATATTTACACAAAGGCACATTATTCAATCATAAAAAGAAGGAAACCATGCCATTTGCTACCAGATGGGGCCTAACGACATCATGTTAAGCAAAACAAGTCAGACAGAGAAAGACAAATACTGTACTATTTCACTTACATGTGGAATCTTAAATAAAGAGAGAGAGAGAAAACAGGCTTGTGGTTTCCAAAGGCAGTTTGTAGAGGGTGAGCAAAAAGAGGTGGAGGAACAGTTAATCTTTTCTGGAGAAGGACAGTATGACTGAAAGCCTCAAATTTCATCTATAATATTTACATAACAGGTGTCTAACTTAAACTGAAAAGCTAGTAGGCTTTCCAAGAGGGAAGATAAATGAAAGAAACCCCCTGAAGGTTTGAATATTGGAATGATCAGAGATGAAACTTAAGATAACTGATAAACATTCAAGAATTCTTGATATGATGGAAAGAGAGCTAAAAATTGGTTTCAGAAACAAGGTAGAAATGTAGTAATTCAAAAATATAACTAAAAATTAAGGATGCAAATTAAATTAGCAGCAAATTAGACAAGGCTAAATTGGGAATTAGTGAAATGGAATATACTTGAGAAAAATATTCAGATCGACAATGGTAAGAAAAGATGAAAAATACAAAAGTGAGTATAAGAAACCAATGGGGCACAACAAAATGTTCTAAGATTCTTCAAACTGTAGGTCTACGTTGGAGTTGGAGGTAAAAAAGAAATAAGTAATATTTGAAAACAACTGGTTGAAAATTTCCCAAAACACATAGAAACCAACAAGCATCAAGTCATAGACCCAAGAAGCACTATGAACCACTATCAGATATGAAGAAAACTATCTCTAGACAAATCATAGTCATACTGTTGGAAACCAAAGATAACAAGAAGAGAACTGAAGACAGGTTATCATCAAAGGTCCAAAAATAAAGCCAACAGCTGATTTCTCTCTCATTTGTCCCTGGTTTCCATTTATCTATTGAGAAATCTGCATTTTGTATGGTTGCCATGTCATGTATCCTAACTCTTTATATGGAACATATATTTAAAGTCAATATTCATTATATTTATGCATTTTGTATGCATGTATACATAAATGTAATTTCAAGCAAATAAGAACTAAAAGTATCACCACCAGATTTTTATTAAAGAAAATATTAAAGCAAACACTTTAGGGTGAAGGGGAATAATTCCAGATGAAGGGATGGATCTTTAGAAAGTAATGAAGAGCAAGGAAATGGGAAATACACACATAAATATAAATGTACATTGACTGTATAAGTATATATTACAAATATAGCATGTAGAAGATGAATACATACAATATATGAAGGCACTAACAGGAGTTACATTTTTAATATAGAACTAATTTATATGATATTTTAATAAGTCAAGTTTGCATGTTGACACCTTCTAGGTAACAACGAACAGTACTGTAGAAACAGTATGCCATGGGCTATCTTCGTGGAGGTGCCCTGTGGTTTCCTGCTTCAAGGATGCTTGGACTGCACCTGGTGATCCTGCCCGGCCCGCCCCTGGAACCAGCCCTGGCCAACCTCCCTGCCCCTCTGCCCCTCAGGGTCCGCCGCCCCTCCGGGTCCCCCAGCCCCTCCAGCGCGGCTCAGCCCACACGGCCTTTCCCGGCCGCCCAGGGCCGCGCCGCCTCGCAGGTGCGCAGAACGGCCACCAGGACTCGAGCCGGCCGTGACCGCCAGAGCGACCTGGAGCGCGAGGCCTCCTACGTCTGCCTGTCCGTGTCTTACTCTGTGGACGGCAGTTATGTGGCTTTGAAAGGCTTTGCCAACTTTCACCAATCTCGTGGGGAGAGGGAACATGCTGAGAAACGGATGAAGCTGCAGAACTAAGGAGGTGGCGGAAGCGTCCTTCGGGATATCAGGAAACCGGACCCTGATGACGGCAAGAATGGGCTGAACGCAATGGAATGTGCGCTACACTACTGATTCCAGTAGTCAATCTGCCACGACTGGAACTGCACACACCGGCCACTGACAAAAAATGACCCCCATTTGTGTGACTTCATTAACACTCACTGCCTGAAAGAGTAGGTGAAATCCATCAAAGAACTGGGTGAGCACGGAACCAACCTGTGCAAGATGGGGGCCCCCGAATCTGGCAGGGCAGAGTACCCCTTGATAAACACACCCAGGGAAACACTGTAAGGATAACGAGAGCGAGAGCTAAGCCTTAGGCTGGCTCCCTGGTCACCAGGACAGTGCACACATGTTTGGATTAGCTCCACCTTTTCTGTAAGTTGTACTAAAACATCTACTTAAGTTATTTTCTTAGTACCATTCCTGCAAATAAACTGGTACCCCCTCCCCCCCCCCAAAAAAACCCAATATATAACCACCAAGCTAATGCAGGGGAAAAATGAATTTTAAAAATTATGTAATTTCAAAGAAGTCATAAAACAAGTAAAAAGGGTGATGTAAAGGGCCAAAGAACACCTGAGTCAAACAGAAAACAAGCAGTGGGATAGGCTGGTAGTTTGTTTTCTTTTTGACAATTCCTCCCCACTGACCCTAAGGTGTTTATTAACAGCTGAGCACTGTTAACCATAAAGTATATAGTCACTTTAATCTTTTCACTAAATTTAAACAAAAATATTATATATTCAGGTTAAACTCAAGAGATCCTCTAACACTAAATACTTTACTTAGAATCTTAATTTTTGCTCACAGCAAATGCAACTTAAAAGGATCAGGATAAAATGTAAAATAACTATAAACTTAATCTCACGTAATCTACAATTGTATCTTTAAAAAACAAAACAAACATATTTAAAATGCTATTTATGATAGAATTTAGACCATTGGAAATTTTATGGCTGTGATAGGGTATTAATATATAAAGAGATTTAGTTATTGCTTAAGTCTCTTTATTAATATAGAAAGAAATTTAGTTACTGAATCAAACAAGGACTATTTTACAAGGACACTTCATTTTAATCAAAACTTGAAACCACCAGTTAAGCCAGCTTCATCATATCCATTTTAACTGAGACGAATAATAAAAAATAAAATAGACCCTAAGCGATAGCTTGAACCACAGAAGGATCAGTTTTGACCTCCTGGAATTCTTCTGAGAAACCCATTAAGGAATTCTTCTGAGAAACCAATGCCATTACCAAAAAAGAGAAACAAAAAGAGAGAGAGAGAGAGATCTAAAGAATTTTATTATGTTGAGCTGTTGTAGCGTACGCCTTTAATGCACACTGACTCATTTTATATTTGGTAATAAATTGCTAAGTTCCAAAAAAGTGTATTTGTACTTACACACAAATATAATATTTTATCTTAATAGTTCATTGGTAGCAGAAAAGAGTCTAGGTTTTGAATCTTCTATTGACTAGCACAGATTCTTCCAAAACAGAGCACTCTGTCTGTCCCAGCTGCAACCAAATTATTTCAAAACTTAGGGGCCCTACCCATGATTCCCTCTACCATAGTTAGCAGTGGAGAAATAGTTAAGCTCATTGAACAACCTCCAGAATCAATTTTCAACTCTTTCCCCATGAACGTATGACTAAATTTGATCAGATGAAAAGATAATATACAACCTAAATGTCCATCAACATGTGAATGGACCGAGAAGATATGGTATGCATATATTGTTAAGTCACTTCAATCGTGTTCGACTCTGTGTGACCCCATAGATGGCAGCCCACCAGGCTCCCCCATCCCTGGGATTCTCCAGGCAAGAATGCTGGAATGGGTTGCCATTTCCTTCTCCAATGCATGAAAGTGAAAAGTGAAAGTGAAGTCGCTCAGGCATGTCTGACTCTTAGCGACCCCATGGACTGCAGCCTACCAGGTTCCTCCATCCATAGGATTTTCCAGGCAAGAGTACTGGAGTGGGGTGCCATTGCCTTCTCCAGTGGCATGCATATATATACATACGTATGATGGACTATTACTCAGCCAAAAAATGAATGATAATGTCATTTGCAGCAACACAGATGCAACTAGAGAATCATACTAAGTGAAGAATTAATAAGTCAGAGAGACAAATACCATATGATATATCACTTATATGTTGAATTTAAAGAATGATATAAATGAAATTATTTACAAAACAGAAACAGACTCATAGACATAGAAAACAATTTTACAAATACCAAAGGAAAAGGGGGGAGGCATATATTAGGAACTTGGAGTCAATAGATACACACTGCTGCCGCTGCTGCTGCTAAGTCGCTTCAGTCGTGTCCGACTCTGGGCGACCCCATAGACGGCAGCCCACCAGGCTCCCCCATCCCTGGGATTCTCCAGGCAAGAACACTGGAGTGGGTTGCCATTTCCTTCTCCAATGCATGAAAGTGAAAAATGAAAGAGAAGTCGCTCAGTCGTGTCCAACTCCCAGCGACCCCATGGACTGCAGCCCACCAGGCTCCTCCATCCATGGGAATTTCCACACTACTATATATAAAATAGATAAACAAGGTCCTACTGTATAGCATAGGAAGCTATAATAAATATCTTGTAATAATCTATAATGGAAAAGAATACAAAAAAGAATATGTATGTATAACTGAATCACTTTTTTGCACACTTGTAAAACATTATAAATTATAGTTCAATTTTAAAAAGGTAAAACACGAACAGTAATAATATCCACCTATCAGCACTAAGACCAAACTTTACTGACATCTGTCTTAACTGTCGTCACGTTGGAATTAACATAAAAAAGATTAGTGTTGTACTACAATGTGCCAGTCATTGTCTTGGACCCTGAAAAGTGCTAAGAAGGAGTTCATGGCCCCCATATACTTCAGATGCTTATGCCCTAGAAGGGTAAACCTCTATTCTTTTGTTCATTCAGGAGAAATTAATTGGCCATCAAAAACTAATTGGACATTTTATTCATTGTTGAGAATTTTGTGGTGGAAATTTTCCTCACTTTTATGATGCTTACAGTCAGGTAGGGAATTAAACATAAAATGGTAACAAAAATAAATATAGTAATTCGTTTATATACAGTGAACAGTGCACTGTGAAACGTAAGGTAACAGGAAATGCTTGGCTTGAGAATCTGAGAAAGTAAAATCTGAGTTTAAGATCTCAAGGTTAATTAGTTGAAAAGAATCTTTCTATCAGAAAGGTAAATAGATAAAGGCCCTGTTTCCAGAGGAAAGATGATTGGAAAACTCAAAGAAGGACACAGTGGCAAGCATAAGAAGACATGGCTTAAGACAATGCTGCGCAGATGCGATGAAGATATCATCTGAGCCTTCCAAGAATACACTAAAGGTTTTGCTTGCTATTCACTCTTAAAAGCAATGAGAATTCACAGAAGGTTGTGAAACAGGAGAACAGCATGATATCATTTGAAATAGAGAACATCTCTCAACTAGCTGTCGAAACAGGGGGTTGAAGGATGACAAGACTCCAGTAGTGCACTGGAAAGAAAATGCCACTTTAAAATCCAGCAGTAAGTTGGAAAAGCAGATGGATCTGAAAGAAATCCAAGAGGTAAAACTGCAGGACTTAGTGACACCCTGGATATGACAGAAAGAAGGAAATGGGCTCTTGGTTTGTGCTTCCAGGGCAGAATGAATTGTGACAGTACTCCCTGTGTTAGGAACTTGTAGAGAAGGGCTGCAGTTGGAAGAGGAAGAATGTGAGTCTGATTTTGCAAATGTTGAGTCTGAATTGCTTTGGAGATACTCAAGTGATGTCAGCTGAGCAGATGGACATCAGGACTGGAGTTTAAGAGACAGAAGGGACTACAAGTCTGGAAGATACAGATACACTAATAGTGTCAGAAACTGTGAGTGTGGGTTCAAAGTCCTGAGAAATCTGCATATTTACCAGATAGACAGAGGCCACTGAGCCAGTCTGATTCCAGCCTGAGGAACCCAGAGCAGTAGGGCTAAAAGCAGTAAGGATGTTAAACAGAGAAGCCAGGGAAGGAGGTAAATTGCAGAGTCAAGTATCTGTCAGGTATCAACAGGACGAGACCTACATTACAATTCCACAACATTGGAACCACAACAGAATTATGCATAAAGTCCCACTAGAGCACAGAAAAAGGATACTGACTTTAGAAAGAGAAAAGAGTTGATCAAAAGAAGTGATCTTTAAGCTGTGCCTGAGGAATGAATAGGAGTTTCTCAAGCAAATCAGTTCAGGGATAAAAAGGCAATGTTTAGAGAAGGTATAGCAATTTCTCAAAAAGGAAACAAAACATCTTCATTAGGCTGGTGAATATCCCAAAACCCTATTTCCTACATTCCTAGATCAGTCATTCTAGTCATTTTCAATTACCCTGCTTTTACATTCTAACAGGGAAAAGTAGGCACCCTAGCAGTCTAGCCTCTGTCACAGTCCCCAAACCCACAAAATCAGAATATGGGGTGGGAGAAGAGAAAAATAATATTAACATAGCAACAGAAGTCATATACAGTCTCACACTTTTTCACTGAAATGTAAGGATTTCTGATTCTGTAACAGAGTAAATATGAAGGTTTAAAGTTATAATACAAAGATCAAAGGAGAAGACCAAAAAATTGAACAGAAGACATACAAACATATGGGAACATAAAGACTAATTTTCCTTCTCTTGCATTGTCAGTAAAAGTCTTTGAGTTAGACGACCTCCGCCATCTTTCAGGTAATGAGGACAAATCTTTGAAAGAATCCACAATTGCTGAACTCCAATCTGGAGAACTAAGGTTACAATTCATATGGTGATACATTGAAGATACACTGAATGTAAAACAATAGGAAAAACGGAGCCTAATATCAGTATTAGAATAGTTGATTGGCTGATTCATGTCAATGTATGGCAAAAAACACAATATTTTTTTAAAGAAAAAAAATAAAGAAATAAAGACACAAACTCAAATTATGCTTACCCGCTAAATTGTTACATTTAACACAAGTTTTTATTTTGTACTTAGATGTATAAAGAATAAATATTTTGCATCCAGCAAAATTTGAAAAATTAATAGCTAAATAGTCTCCTTCCTTTTTCCCACATTTTAACTTTCACTTAACAACTACCTATTTCTCTGTGAAACTTCAAATTGTAAGCTCTTTTAAGAGAAAATCAATTTCTTTATATAGATTTTCTCCATTTACTTGCCATTTCCGGTTAAGACTGCATTAAATTGCAGGCCTGTGGCTACTCTTCACCTGCCCTCATAGTTGCCTTCAAATGGGATTTCAGGCATCACATGAGAATACATTTTGCTCTGAAATCCTTCTGCTATTTACCATCTTCCCCCATCTTGTTCAAGGGTGTTGGAGCATAAATACATTACAGATAAGGGATGATTTCACCCCACCCTGTTTTCCTAGCCTTCGGTGTTGGCTTCCTTCCGTTTTTCTGCCTCACATTCCGACAAATTCGTCGCCTTTGTCACACAATAATAAGAAGAGAATTGCAAAGAGAGACGCTGTCCTCAGACAAGTGCTGCGTTTCACAGGAAGGATCCTTTCCCGGGGAAACGCAGAGAAGGAACACTTTCCTTCAGACCACCTGCACGTGGCCAAGGTAGGGAATTCAAAGGGCCTCCCCGAGGGGCGGGTCCGCAAATTCACCCGGGAGAGGGTGGGAACCCTTTTCAGGGGAGAGGCCTTCACACCGCAGAACCGCTGCAGGAGGGCCCCGGGCGGGGAGGCGCCGCGGCGGGAGAGGTGGGGACGCCCCGGGCCGCGAGATGGTACCTGCGCGGGCTCGAGCGCCCCTGCCACTGAATCCCCGATCCAGAGATGCTCGCGCAGCAGCTGCTGGTAGCTGAGGCAGTGCTTCACCGCGCAGGGCACGTTCCCCATGGCGGGGCCCGGGCAGCGCGGGGAGAGCGGAGGGAGCAGGCAGGGGGCGAGCGATGGGGCCAACGCCCAGGGATGCTCAGCTTGAGGGCGGCGGAGCGCCTCCCGCCTCCCGCGCGCGCTCTGCGCACTGCGGCGGCGCCGGGCAGGACGCCGACGGGCACCTGCGCACACGCGGTCCACCCCGGGCCGAGCCGGCCAGTCTCAGCCTGGCGCGCGCGTTCCGCACTGTGCGCAGCACTCGGGACTGAGAGTTGGCACACACCTGCACTTACTGGCTTCTCATCTGGTTCAGACCCCACAGATAAAGCAAGGGTTAGGTCTCCACCAAAGTAGAAGCATCTGTATTTTCCTTTGGGGAGTTGGCTCATGCCCAAGTATGATTTTCCTGGCCTTGAACTCACCTGAGTTTATCTTCATGAAAATAAGCTTGACAGATGCACACTGCTATGTTTAAAACGGATAATCAACAAGGACCTACTGTATAGCACAGTAAGCTTTGCCCAATATTTTGTAATAACCTAAATGGGAAAAGAACTAGAAAAAAAGAATAGATGCCTGTATATGCGTAACTTGGCTGTCCATAGGAAACTAACAAAACGTTGTTAATCAACTATATTACTAAAATAAAAATTTTAAAATAAAGATATCGGCCATATTGGATTAAAGCCCAGTCAAATGAGCCTCCCTTTAACTTGATTACCTATATAAAACTATCTCTAGAAATAAGGTCACATTCTGAGATACCAGTTCAGGTCAGTTCAGTCGCTCAGTGGTGTCTGACTCTTTGCAGCCCTGTGGACTGCAGCACACCAGGCTTCCCTGTCCAACACCAACTCCTAGAGCCTGCTCAAACTCATGTCCATCACGTCAGTGATGCCATTCAACCACATCATCTTCTGTCATCCCCTTCTCCTCCTGCCCTCAATCTTTCCCAGCATCAGGGTTTTTTCCAGTGAGTCAGTTCTTCGCATCAGGTGGGCAAAGTATTGGAGCTTCACCTTCAGCATCAGTCCTTCCAATGAATATTCAGGACTGATTTCCTTTAGGATGGACTGATTGGGTCTCCTTGCAGCCCAAGGGACTCTCAAGAGTCTTCTCCCACACCACAGTTCAAAAGCATCAATTCTTTGGCGCTCAGCTTTCTGTATAGTCCAACTCCCACATCCATATGCGACTACTGGAAAAACCAAAGCTTTGACTAGACGGACCTTTGTTGGCAAAGTAATGTCTCTGCCTTGTAATATGCTGTCTAGGTTGATCATAGCTTTTTTTCCAAGGAGCAAGCGTCTTTTAATTTCATGGCTGCAGTCACCATCTGCAGTGATTTTGGAGCCCCAAAAAGTAAAGTCTCTCACTATTTCCACTGTTTCCCCATCTGTTTGCTATGAAGTGATGAAACCATATGCTATGATCTTAGATTTTTGAATGTTGAGTTTTAAGCTAAATTTTTCACTCTCCTCTTTCACTTTCATCAAGAGGCTCTTCAGTTCTTCGTCACTTTCTGCCATATGGGTGGTGCCATCTGCATATCTGAGGTTATTGATATTTCTCCCAGCAATCTTGATTCCAGCTTGTACTTCATCCAGCCTGGCATTTCACATGATGTACTCTGCCTAGAAGTTAAATAAGCATGGTGACAGTATACAGCCTTGGCATACTCCTTTGCCAGTTTGGAGACAGTTTGTTGTTCCATGTCCAGTTCTAACTGTTGCTTCTTGACCTGCATACAGATTTATCAGGAGGAAGGTCAGGTGGTCTGGTATTCCCATCTCTTTCAGAATTTTCCACAGTTTATTGTGATCCACACAGTCAAAGACTTTGGCATAGTCAATAAAGCAGAAATACATGTTTTTCTGGAACTCTCTTGCTTTTTTGATGATCCAACAGATGTTGGGAATTTGATCTCTGGTTCCTCTGCCTTTTCTAAATCCATCTTGAACATCTGGAAGTTCACAGTTCATGTACTTTTGAAGTCTGGCTTGGAGGATTTTGAGCATTACTTTGCTAGCGTATGATATGAGTGCAATTGTGAGGTAGTTTGAACATTCTTTGGCATTGCCTTTCTTTGGAACTGGAATGAAAACTGACCTTTTCCAGTCCTGTGGCCACTGCTGAGTTTTCCAAATTTGCTGGCATATTGAGGCAGCACTTTCATAGCATCATCTTTTAGGATTTGAAATAGCTCAACTGGAATTCCATCACCTCCACTAGCTTTGTTCGTAGTGATGCTTTCTAAGGCCCACTTGACTTCACATTCCAGGATGTCTGTCTCTAGGTGAGTGATCACACCATTGTGGTTATCTGGGTCATGAAGATCTTTTTTGTGCAGTTCTTCTGAGATACCAGAAGATAGGTTTTCGACATGTGAATTTGGAAAGCGGGAACATCCTGTAACCCATGGATCCTCCACTTTTGTTGTCCTCTCTTCTCTGCCAATTGTCATTAATCTTTTCCTGAACTGTTTGAGAGCAATAATAGATATGACCTCCACCCCTCACGATGCCTTAATTCACCAGTGTGTATTTCCCCCAGACAAAGACAGTCTCTTGCATCACCACTAAACAACCCTCCAGAACAGGAAATCACCCTTGGTACAGCACTACCATCCAATCCACATATCCCATGCAAATTTCACCAACTGTCTCAATGATGTCCCATTTGAAAAAAAAAAAAAAGCAAAAAACTTGATTTTTAAGTATTATGAGAGGAACTTGGAACTATGCTTAATATTTTTACATGCCCTGTGAAAGAAAAGAATCTGGAGAAGTATATGTATGTAAATGTATATAAACATATACATATACATATATATTGGCTTCCCTGGTGGCCCAGAGGGTAAAGAATCTACCTGCAATGCAGGAGAAACAGGTTCCATACTTGGGTCAGGAAGATCCCCTGGAGAAGGGAATGCCTACCCACTCCAATATTCTTGCCTGGAGAATTCCATGGACAGAGGAGCCTAGTGGGCTATAGTCCATGGAGTTGCAGAGTCAGACATGACTGAGAGACTAACACACACACACACACACATACATATGCATATATATTTGTATTATAACTCAGCCTATACATATATAATACATATGCCAAGCTTCTGTTTTTTCTTTGCTACTGTTCGCTTTGCTTCTAATGTTGTTTTCATATATTGAAAAAAAATGATGCAGATCCAGAATCTTTACATGGAAGAGTTCTTTATGTCCTTTTTTTATTTCCTTGTAAGGGCACCACCTTAGTTAATTCTGTAATGGTTTCTTTTCATATAGAATTACTATATCAATTATATCAGTCTATGGCATATGCTAAAATAAATTTCTTGGAGAGTGGAAAAATATGAATCACTTTGCTATACACCTGAAACTGACACAATGTTGTAAATCAGCTATCCTTCAATTAAAAACTTACAAAATATGAACAGTAAACATTCTAAGGCAATTTGCAAGGTTAGAACCCTTATGTGCAGCAGTGTAATAAAGAAGAAAAGATAGAAGGTAGTCGATTAGGGAAGATGTCACAGATAATTTGGCAAGTCAGTCAGCTGACAGTAAGTGGGTAATACAGGTTAAGCACTGAAATAGAGTTGCGTTGCTTAAAGAAATCCAGGGCACACAATTACTGAAGCTATAAAGGTTCAAGTCATTCAAATGAAAATTGTAAACACATCCCTGTCCTTAGAATAGGACTAGTCTTGGGTAGTGAAGGGTTGGGGAGATGGTCCTAGAACAGACCACCTCTCTTCCTACCACTCTTTCACAAGCACAAATACACCGACACACTCTAAAACTCTTCAGCATGAGTTCAGCACCTGCATTTGAATGGACAGCCATCAAGAATAGCCTCGTGTGGCCACGTGGCCTGGCCAGGAGCACCAGTCAGCCCCACTGTCTGCTGCAGCAAGCACTGTTACACATGAAAGGATTCAACGACTACTTTGCACAACATAGTATAAACACACTTAAGGAATTTAACACCCAGAATAAGCAAGTCATCATTCACGCTTCTGAGAGTGGTGAGACTTCCACTAGTAACAGAAATAAAGCAGTTAAGGACAGAACAAGGCAAAGAGTGGGAGAGGGAACTTTTGGATCCTTATTGGAACAGGACTGGAAGGGCAAAGAGGATGAAGGGAACTCTTGTCACTTTGATCAAGGTTGATTAACATGAAGAACATGATCAGAACTGCCAAAGTGAGGTCATGCAATTCTTGAAAGCCTCTAAAATTCTCTAAAGCAAAAGATTGAACTCTAATGCAAAAGACTCAAAACAGAACCACCATAAGACCAATCAACCCCACTACTGTGTATATTCCATAATTCAAAAAGACTCATGTACCCTAATGTTCATACCAGCACTATTTACAATAGCCAGGACATGGAAGCAACCTAAATTTCCATTAACAGGGAAATGGATACAGAAGATGTGGTACATATACACAATGGAATATTGTTGTTTACTTGCTAAGTTATCTTCTACCCTTTTGCGACTCCATGGACTGTAGCCCCCTAGGCTCCTTCTGTTCATGGGATTTTCCAGACAAGAATAGTGGAGTGGGTTTCCATTTCCTTCTCCAGGGGATTTTCCTGACTCGGGGATCAAACCTGCATCTCCTGCATTGGCAGGAATGTTCTTTACCACTTAGCCATGAGGGAAGCCCACAATGGAATATTACTTAGCCATTAAAAGGAATGAAGTTGTATCAATAACCTCAGATATGCAGATGACACCACCCTTATGGCAGAAAGTGAAGAGGAACTCAAAGGCCTCTTGATGAAAGTGAAAGTGGAGAGGGAAAAAGTAGGCTTAAAGCTCAATATTCAGAAAACGAAGATCATGGCATCCTGTCCCACCACTTCATGGGAAATAGATGGGGAAACAGTGTCAGACTTTATTTTTCTGGGCTCCAAAATAACTACAGATGGTGACTGCAGCCATGAAATTAAAAGACGCTTACTCCTTGGAAGAAAAGTTATGACCAACCTAGATAGCATATTCAAAAGCAGAGACATTACTTTGCCAACAAGGTTCATCTAGTCAAGGCTATGGTTTTTCCTGTGGTCATGTATGGATGTGAGAGTTGGACTGTGAAGAAAGCTGAGCACCAAAGAATTGATGCTTTTGAACTGTGATGTTGGGGAAGACTCTTGAGAGTCCCTTGGACTGCAAGGAGATCCAACCAGTCCATTCTGAAGGAGATCAGCCCTGGGATTTCTTTGGAGGGAATGATGCTAAAGCTGAAACTCCAGTACTTTGGCCACCTCATGCGAAGAGTTGACTCATTGGAAAAGACCCTGCTGCTGGGAGTTATTGGGGGCAGGAGAAGAAGGGGATGACAGAGGATGAGATGGCTGGATGGCATCAGTGACTCGATGGACGTGAGTCTGAGTGAACTCCGGGAGTTGGTGATGGACAGGGAGGCCTGGCGTGCTGCGATTCATGGGGTCACAAAGAGTCGGACACAACTGAGCAACTGATCTGACCTGATCTGGGTCATTTGTGGAGATGTGGATGGATCTAGAAACTGTCATATATAGTGAAGTGTCAGAAAGAGAAAAACAAATATCATATATTAACATAGATCTGTATAATCTAGAAAAATGGTACAGGTGATCTTATTTGCAAGGTGGAGGTGGAGACACAGATATAGAGAACAAACGTGGGTGAAGGGGGAGTGGGAGAGATCGGGAGACTGAGGGTGACAATGTATACTACTCATACAGCTACTAAGAATAGTAACAATAAATAAAACTCTAATGCACCCCAAATTCCAATTATTATTTATTTGAATATGCTTATTTTAGAGGTCTATATTCATAGGTCTAAATATCTTTGATAATTTGCTTCAGCCGAGCTAAGCTGTTATTTTTCCAACACAGTTGAAATGCAGCTTATAAGTTATATCAATGCCTAACACGTTTTTTCTGTAATTCTATAACAGGAAAAATAGTACTTGAAAGAACTTAAAAGGACCCAATTTGAACAACAGTACTTAGACAAGGTAACTTTTACCATGGAGTCAGTTGTTCAGAATTTGAAAAAGCTTTGACAGTTAATATTGAAATCTAAAGTCTTGGAGTATGACCTCTGAGATAAGTCAAATATTGTATGATCCTCTACTAGTAGGAAAAAGAACATCTAGAAATAAACTTGTAATACTTAATAGTATTCTAAATGGGGAAGGTTTTTAGACAAATTCATATCTCAATTAGTTCACCATAGGAATATAGGGTTTTTTAGACAGGGAAACCATATAAATATGAAAATACTGAATACAGTTTTATTTTTATGTACTTCATGTGGAAAATGCTATAATCACAAAAAAAATGAAATTATGATTCCTGTAAATACCCAAACTGTTAGCAATAAGGATGAAATAAAGACCATCATAAGAACGTTTTATCTCACGTATAAAAGAGAGTGAAAATACATGCACTTTTGGTGGACAGTAATTTGATGTTAAATGTAATCATGAATGCTTAAAATTTATAAATTTAAAAAGCTTCAACTTATAAATTTAAACAGTTAATATTAGTGTACACATTCCCAGTTTCTATGATTAAAATGAAAATCCTCAATATGTACCACTACTAATGCAAATCTAAGAAGTCCTATGGAAAATAATAACATGTATATATCCATACATATCTTTTCATATTCATTTCCATTATGGTTTATTACAAGATACTGAGCATAGTACCCTGTGCTATACAGTAGGATCTTGTTGTTTGTCTGTTTGATGCATAGTAATAAAGAAAGTGAAAGTGAAGTCACTCAGTTATGTCTGACTCTTTGTGACCCCATGGACTATAGTCTACCAGGCTCCTTCGTCCATGGGATTTTCCAGGCAAGAATACTGGAGTGGGTTGCCATTTCCTTCTCCAGGAGATCTTCACAACCCAGGGATTGAACCCGGGTCTCCCACATTGTCGGCAGACGCTTTACCATCTGAGCCACCAGGGAAGTCCCTGCATAGTTATATGTACCTCTTAATTCCAAACTCCTAATTTATCCCTGCCCCCCTTTCCCCTTTGAACCATAAATTTAATTTCTGTGTCTCTGGGTCTGCTTCTGTTTTGTAAATAAGTTCATTTGTATCATATTTTAGATTCCACATGATAAGTGATATCATCTGATATTTGTCTTTCTCCGTCTTACTTCGCTTAGTGTGACCATCTCTAACTCCATCCATGTTGTTGCGAATGGCATGTTCCATGCAAAATCATTTAAGTTTGCCTGCCTCTCCTGAATTACTCTTGACTCTCTTCTCTCCTTAACCTCCTATCCCAAATTTCATCTGTCAACCAGAGAAGTCAGTTAACATCTTGGACCCACCCATCCATTGTCTCTCTCTGTTCTACTGACTTCCCCCACTCTCTTTCTCTTGGAAAGCATCATCATTGTACAGTGGCAGAGCCTATGTGCTGGTTTTAGATTCCCCGTGATGACAGCCTGGCTCCACCAGATACCAAATGAGTGGCCTTCACAAGTCCTTTAGTCTCTTTTTCTTTATCTGTCAGAGAATGATGATTAAAATTTCCTACCTGACAGTGCTGTTGTAAAGATAAAACCAGCTGCTGCTGCTGCTAAGTCACTTCAGTCATGTCCAACTCTGAGCGACCCCATAGATGGCAGCCCACCAGGCTCCCCCATCCCTGGGATTCTCCAGGCAAGAACACTGGAGTGGGTTGCCATTTCCTTTTCCAATGCATGACAGTGAAAAGTGAAAGTGAAGTCGCTCAGTCATATCTGGCACTTAGCAACCCCATGGACTGCAGCCTACCAGGCTCCTCTATCCATGGGATTTTCCAGGCAAGAGTACTGGAGTGGGGTGCCATTGCCTTCTCTGTAAAACCAGCTAGAACATATGAAATGCTCAACACAAGGTCTCTGTTACATAATAGGCACCCACTGAATGTTAGCTATTATTACTACTGTAGCTGGTTTTCTGTTTTATTTTACATTCACAATCTACCCTCCACAGCGTAAGAAATTTTTGAAATACATATCTAGTCAGTACTTTTAAGCTTAAAACACTTAGAGATTTCTCATACCTATTGAAGAGAAGTCGTTTCTTAAAATTATGTACTTACTTGTTCTAGATGAGATTTTTAGGTACCTAACAGTCTTAACAATAGTCTTCACTCCTGCCCATTTTGTAAACTCATTTTTCACTCCAGAAATATCAAATTATGTATAATTCCCCAAGTTTTAAACTCTCCCATGCTCCCTTATTATTCCAATCTCATTATTAAAAATAGACATTTTGGGAAATGCAGAAGACGCATAAAGATAAACCACCCATCATTCTAAAGCCAGAAATATTTTAATAAATTTTCCTTTAGAGAAAAAAATTTATTACTATTTTCTATCTATGCTTTTTATTTTACTCTTTTCATTTAACATTGATTTAAATTCTTTAAAACTAGGGTTCTAACGGTTATACTATATATATGTATATATATATATATATATAAGTCATATTTTCAATAATCTTCTAGAGTATAGGCTTTTAATTATTTTTTAAAGGGAAGATCAACAGCTATAATGTGATCTTGTTAATGTTTATATAATTAATTGTCTAATTAATCTTCCAAAAATATGACAGTGAAAATCTTCTCCTACAGAAATTGTATTTCTGTTAATTTCATTCATATTTTTAACATAGAATGTGTATCCTTGGTTAGTGGTTTGCTTGGTATAAGCTTATCTTCAGTGAAAGATTTTTGGGTTCTTTGGTTGTTTTTTGCTATATCGGGGTCAGGGAGTTTCTATGGGAATCATCTTTGGATTATGGTAATACCACTAAATGGGAAATAGATGGGGAAACCATGGAAACAGTGGCTGACTTTATTTTTTGGGCTCCAAAATCACTGCAGATGGTGATTACAGCCATGAAATTAAAAGACACTTACTCCTTGGAAGGAAAGTTATGACCAACGTAGATAGCATATTCAAAAGCAGAGACATTACTTTGCCAACAAAGGTCTGTCTAGTCAAGGCTATGGTTTTTCCAGTGGTCATGTATGGATGTGAGAGTTGGACTGTGAAGAAAGCTGAGCACCAAAGAATTGATGTTTTTGAACAACTGTGGTGTTGGAGAAGACTCTTGAGAGTCCCTTGGACTGCAAGGAGGTCCAACCAGTCCATCCTAAAGGAGATCATTCCTGGGTTTTCATTGGAAGGACTGATGCTAAAGCTGAAACTCCAATACTTTGGCTACCTCATGCGAAGAGTTGACTCATTGCAAAAGACCCTGATGCTGGGAAGGATTGGGGGCAGGAGAAGAAGGGGATGACAGAGGATGAGATGGCTGGATGGCATCACCGACTCGATAGACATGAGTTTGAGTGAACTCTGGGAGTTGGTGATGGACAGGGAGGCATGGTGTGCTGCAATTCATGGAGTTGCAAAGAGTCAGACACGACTGAGCAACTGAACTGAACTAAAGAATGGTTTCAAGTTTGCTTAGCCAGAATTTCTAATGAGTTTAGTTTGACAGCTCTAGGATTTATTTGTTTTGCTAACCCCTTAGCTTGGGCTATAACAGGATGAAAGTGTTAATCTCTCGGTCTTGTCTGACTCTTTGCAACCCCATGGACTGTAGCCCGCCAGGCTCCTCTGTCCATGGAATTATCCAGGCAAGAATACTGGAGTGGGTTGCCATTCCCCTCTCCAGGGGAATCTTCCCAACCCAGGGATCGAACCCATGTTGCCTGCATTGGAGGAGGATTCTTTACATCTGCGTTACCAGGGAAGCCCATAATAAATCTAACCTAAAACTATACACAGTATAGCTTCACTTCAGTGTTTTTGCAGGGGTTTACTTTCTCACTCACAGAACTCAGGTGAAGTTTTTCCATCTCCCATACATGGAACAGCCTTGAGAGACCCAGTGGTTTATGATCTTGGCTCAATTAGCTCCCTTTCCTCAGATGCCATTTGGTTTAGGCTTCCTGAGTGGCTCAGATGGTAAAGAATCTTCCTGTAATGCAGGTTTGATCCCTGGATCAGGAAGATCCCCTGGAGAAGAGAATGGCAACCTACTCCAGTACTCTTGCCTGGAGAATTCCACGGACAGAGGAGCCTGGTGAGCTACAGTCCATGGGGTCACAAAGAGTCGTACACGACTGAGTGACTAACACTTTCACTTTCTCAAGTGATTAAAACCCTAGCCTCTGGCTAAAAGGGCCTGTGTCCTCTTGTGAACCTCTTGGCAATATTAAGTTCCTGGATATGTCCTTGATATCATTGTTGAGAGGAGGGAGAGGCATATCTCACTTCAGTTTAGTCCTGCATATTTATCAGAATTCTAACTTGAAATATTTCTATGATTAGTGTTTGCACATAATGTTCAATACATTCTGGAATTCCTTTACTCTTCAGGAAAGTAAAGATAGGAATCAAGAGATGCTGAACTGAAAGAGAACATTCAGCTTATCTCAGAGCCTGAGCATCTTACAATACAGTTCTGACACCTTGACGAATTCACAAGAGAGAAAACTAAACCACAGCTACATTCTCCCGTCTTTTCCCTATCTCTTCTCTACATAAAGTAACAACAGTGAATTACAGAGTTGTGCATTGCTTATCTATATCCTAAGAAAAGGCTTTTAAAAACAGTGGCAAGTCCTTGGGAGAGAAAGGTCCAGTTAGAATGGGCTATTGTGTGAGTCTCTTTGGTACCAAAGACAGCTATTTAAAGGTCTCTAAGAGAACAGGATACATAAAATTAAAATCAAATTTGTAGTAACAATAGATGCAAATCGGCATGTAGCCAAGGTACCTACCAGGCGGGGATCAAAGACACATATGGAGAGTTTCAAGCAATGATGCCATGGAACTTTGGCAAACATCTTGAGAGTAATATGCTCCAGCCTCAAACAATAAAAAGGAAAGAATGAAAACATCTTGGTTACCGATATTGGATGATACCTAAGGGGAAGCAAAGCTTTCATCATCTCAGTTTTAATGCGAAAAATTTAAATAACTTCTCACATATGTTATGTCTGGCTGATGTAAATTGATGGGAAGGATAACAGAGTGTTTAAAAACATTCTTGGTCACTAAAATCAAAGTTCCATTAACAATAGCATTGTTCTGAAATAGTGCATTCTTTTGAGAATATGTAATGTGATCTATTTTACCAAAATAGCACCCCACCCCAGGTGATGGATACCTAGCATTAGATACAGAAATCAGAACAAAGCTGCAAACCACATTTCCCCTGATGTAGAAGTCTATTTATTCTTTCACTGATTCAAAAGGATCCCAAAGCATTAGCTTTGCCAACTGTATTGGAAAATAAAAGATACAGACATCGACAGCTCATTAACAACTCATAATATGAGTTGGTTAGATGGCCGAAGTGCACACAATTTTTGCCAAAAGATATAAAGTGTCTTCTTATTACACTACCTACAAACTCAGACTCTATTTGAAAAATGTTTATATCAAATCAGTTGATATATTCTGATGGTTATAGTAGATGTGACCTTAATGGGTCGCTTATATTAATTCTTCTCCATGGACGGTATCATCATTGGAATCTGTATCAAGTACTACTGAATTAAAAGCATCATTACCAGTACAAAACAATGGATTAAGGTACAAAGCACTTGGCATTTTGCTTTGCACATAGTATGTGCTCAGTGAATCTTAGCTTTCTTTTCTCTCTTCACAAATCAAATCATTCCACTGTTAAGAATGGATATATGATGAGGAAATCTGTTAAACTCAAATTTAATGACTTCTATAGAGTATTAGTTCAATTCACTAAAGAGGTTTTATTTTTGATATTCAATAACTAATGGGAAAATAAACATGAACAGATATATACCATATGCCTTCTTGACTTTAAAGATCTTGTGTTCTAGTGGCAATGTCTGGGGAAAACTAATTATAAACATTATTAGGTGTAGCAGATGTATCTTCATCAGTGGAATGCAAGAAATTAAATTCCAAAGTTGAAAAATCTGAATAAGAAAACATTATTTATGGCAGAATTTGCATATTTATCAAATGTTTATTGAGTAATTAATTGCATAATAAACATAGGGCATTAAATACTGTGTGGAAAGTAATAATGAACCAGGAAGTTTGCAACACAGAAAATTTCTAATTTAACAGTGAAATGTGATGCCACTCAAATATCTACAATGAGCAATATGTTAGTAAGTGCCCAGTGATAATACTTGGTTTTTCCATAAGATGGTACAGAAACCCGAACAATCTTTTTGGCCAACCCAATATAAGCTGAGAACCATCGAAGCAAAGGGAATCAACTCCAAGTTCAGTTAGGAAAATAAGCAAAGACATTAGGAAGGAGGCACCTGTGAAGGGGTTGGGCAAGGAGAGCCTGTTATGCAGGAAGGAAGCGAGGGAAGGAAGAGATACATTCACATCGGCTGATAATGGGCTAACAGGCTGCCTTACCACCAAGACCTGCTTTACCATCAAAACGTGCAAATAACCTTCAAATGAAAATCTTCATTAAAGTACCTGATTTAATAATCTTCTATATATCTGTGATTATTTCACTGGGCTATTGTAAATAAAAGCATCATTTCTAATTTTGTCACAGATGAGCATAAGCACCTAAATCCATCAGAAGTGCTAAAGGTATTAACAAAGTATTCATCTTGCAAGTCAGACTTTTATATACAGCTGTAGATTTTTTACGTGTGTCATCTCTGTTCTCCATGGGCAGGAGAGCAGAGATCATAACTGCAAAATGACTGGAACTTTGAAGCACTTTGCTGGGTATTTTAACTCAGTGCATGAATTATTCCCATTTAACAGGTGAAGAAACTGAGGCTCAGAGACCTTGAACAACTAAGCCAAAGTAGAAGAGTAAGTCTCAGAAATGGACTCAAATTTGTGTCTGTCAAAGCCATTCACACACAATCATGTGTTCCTCAGAACATCTTTTAGACACCAAAACCCACGCTCCAAGAGGATAAATTGTTTCCAAGGGAGGTTTTTTAGAGCAAAAACTTGAACTCAGCCTTCTATCTCTGCATTCCAGAAGAATTCTACAACATAAGGAAGACCTAATCTCTTCTTTGGAACCCACAGACCTTTGCGGGTTTGACATTAAAAATACTGTCCATGGGATTGATACAGGAATAAAGAACTCTCTTAATTTTAGCAGCCATACATGCTCTACCATATTGGAGAGGGTAAGACTCAACTCCAGGTCTTCTAAGAAAATTTGCAGATGGGTAGTTCATCTTCACCCCACTCCAGTACTCTTGCCTGGAAAATCCCATGGACGGGGGAGCTGGCAGGCTGCAGTCCATGGGGTCTCTAAGAGTCGGACGTGACTGAGCGACTTCATTTTCACTTTTCACTTTCATGCATTGGAGAAGGAAATGGCAACCCACTCCAGTGTTCTTGCCTGGAGAATCCCAGGGACGGGGGAGCCTGGCAGGCTGCCGTCTATGGGGTCACACAGAGTCAGACACAACTGAAGCGACTTAGCAGCAGCAGCAGCAGTTCAACTTCCTAATCATGCATGGTGGTGGGATTCCTCTTTTTATAGGCCAGTCAAACCATGGACTTTCATGGCTATAAGTTTATCAAAACATATGTATATATGATGGGAATTTTGATTTTCAAGTTTCTGGTCATGTATTTATTCTTTTCAATTTTTTCCCTCTGTAACCTAACATACTTATTAGTATATATCCCACATATCATATGCTGCTTGTTTTTTCCCTGAACTAATTTTTATTCTACCACTTAGAGAAGTTTTTCCATCAAGGAAAAAGTAGTTGCTTTGCCAACAGTTTCCCAGAGTTCTCTTGAAAGTCCAGATCTCTGTAGAATTCACAACTGATTGGATAATGGAGGCCCTTTCTTACTAAAATGCCATCATTCCAACTACATTTTCATTGAAAATGATAAGGGCAGAACATCGTAAGAATGCTTTAATAACTGACATTATTCAATACCTTAAATTTTTCGAGCCTTAAATCTCCACTAAATTCACAAATGCAAATGCATCAATATGAATCATATGAGTTTTCAAGGCAATAATCTATAGTTATTTTGTAATCCAATATTAATTTTACAACATTCAAAAACTCATATGTGGTATTTGTATAACTTTTCACTTGTTCATTTAAAGTTCAAAGTTAACTAAAATGTTATAAACCTGCTCCAGAAACCTTGATGGGTAACAATACAAGAACCCTAAAATCATGTTCCTGGGATTTTCCTCTTCCCAACCAATTTTCTTCCAATGCCTCTCTTTTACCTTCTTACTCTGTGTTGTGGGAACTCATTTGCTACCTTATTTACCCTATTATTTTCTCAGAAACGTTTTCCTACCCTATGATTATATATTCATGGAGATTTCTGATTCTTGGTAATCTGTAGTTTGCATACAGGTGCTTAGAAGATAGAGAGTTAACGTTATGATTAATCGGCATTATTTACAACATTTTGAAAGGTTTGTTGATCTTTAAACTTCACTTTCAGCAATAGAATAACTTAAACTGGTGTTTCTCAACCTCAGCCCTTCTGATATTTGGAGCCTAGAGTCTTGATCGTGGGGGGCTATCCTAGGTCTTGTAGGAATTTTAGAAGAATCCCTGGCTTCTACCGACCAGATGCCAGTAGTCTCCACTAACTCATGACAACCAAAATTACCTCCAGAGACTGCCGTGTGTTCCCTAGGAAGCAAGTCAATACTTGTCGAGAACCACCGGTTGAAATAATGAGAATGATGATAACAAGACCTTATCACATGCCGGGAACTATTTTAAATCCTTTAAGTGCACATTATCTAATTCTCAGAAAGTTTCTGTGGTTCCCAGGTTCAGATGAGGCAGCTTGAGCACAGAGAAGTTACTAAGTCACTTAGCATCACGTGGCTGGTGAGTCAGACAGCTGGGATTCAAGCCATGGTACTTGGCGTCTGTATTTTTAATTGTCAGCCCTACAGCTGTTTTGCTGAAATCACACAAGCAAGAATGAACTCCATCAAAGACATAGATCATTTTGAGTTTAAATTCTTCTCCATGATGGCCAACATTTAAACGCTGGAAAATAGACTTCCTGCAAATTCAAAATCTTTCCAGATAGATAGGTTCCCTTATTCTCTTATTTCACAGAGCTTATGAAATTCTATCAAAGATAAGATTTTCCAGGCAGAGATTTTCCAGCTCAGGGAAAGCAATGAGATTCCTGGGCTCAAATCCTGACGAAACCATGGTTATGACTATCATAAGGCTGCTTACATGTTTTATTATTTTATAGCATCATTTGCAGAGAAGGCAATGGCACCCCACTCCAGTACTCTTGCCTGGAAAATCCCATGGACGGAGGAGCCTGGAAGACTGCAGTCCATGGGGTCGCTGAGGGTCAGACACGACTGAGCGACTTCACTTTCACTTTTCACTTCATGCATTGGAGAAGGAAATGGCAACCCACTCCAGTGTTCTTGCCTGGAGAATCCCAGGGACAGGGGAGCCTGGTGGGCTGCCGTCTATGGGGTCGCACAGAGTCGGACACGACTGAAGTGACTTAGCAGCAGCATCATTTGAGTAGTGAGGGTCCTTTTATGTTTAATTAGTTTAGAAGAAAATTAAATTACCTTATAGCATTTATCCTATGTCCCTTAACATTCAAATATCATTTTTATCTTACATATAGTATTTGTACTGTGAATAACAGCCAGCAAAAATTAAATTTCTTTGTCCACCTCTGCATCTGTGTGTGGCAGACATGCTATTTTCTCACAAAATAAAAACTATCATACAACATAATTCACAAAGATTTTGCCTTTGTAAATATCTTCATAAAATGTACTTTCTCTCTTGCTCTAAAAGCTTCTTTTAATTTGTTCCAGGCTGGCTATAAATTGTCTAAAAGAATGTAGTGTGATAAGCAAAGTTTTACATCTAATTAAGCACAATTAATTCATGTAATATTAAATACATGGAGGGCTTCACTGGTGGTTGAGTGGTAAAGAATCTGCCTGCCAGTGCAGGTGACATGGGTTCTGTCTCTGGGTTGGGAAGATCTCCTGGAGAAGGAAATGGCAACTCACTCCAGTATTCTTACCTGGGAAATTGCATGGACAGAGGAGCCTGGCAGACTACTGCCCAAGGAGCTGCAAAAGAGTGAACATGACTTAGTGACTAAATAACAAAAACAACAAATACACGCTGTGTATTATGGCCTTTCAAGCTTCTAGAAAAGTTGATTGAAGTAATAATAATGGCCTATACTTATATTTATTGATTATCTGTGTCATGCACTATCTTAGCAGTTCTTCAAAGGCTCATTTCATCCTTATAATAATTCCTTTTAGGGAGGTACATTTAATGTCCCTATTTTGGAATAAAAAATTGAAACCACAAAGAGATTACGGAACGTGGTCAAAATCAAATAGGTAGGAACCATTCAGCTGGTTTATAAACCCAAGTAATTTGGCACCAAAACTGTGCTGGTATCATTTATGTATACTAATCTTCTAAAGAGGGGGAATTATCACCACATATAATATTATTCATCACTGTAGTAGGTAGATAAATGAATTGAATTAGAAAATCTATCTTCCACTGACACACGAGGAAAATATACTTGGTGCCTTAAAACCTGTATCATTTGTGCAATTCTTGGCAGTCTTATGAAGAAATGAATGAATAATTACAAAAATGGCTTTAAATCTGAGGATTCAAAGCTCTTCCGTAGGCAGTTCACCTATTTTCCTTTTTCCTTCCTATTAGCTCAAATATCTGAGTCCTCTGTACCTCTAACACCCCATGTGTCAATGAGACCAACTTTCCCGCTTTGCTTCATTCAGTCCTGGGTTATCTTTGTCCCGGTGTCTTTTACTATTTTGAATTCCTTGAATTTCTCACATTTAACAAAAACCTTTATTTAATAATTGTATTAAAATAAGTCAGTTTGAGTTAAGTCAATCTCCTCCATGTCCTTCCAGCTTCTGCCACAATCTTGTCTTGCTGTGCCGGAGACATTTGTTCTGAGAATGAAGTTCTCACTGTAACGCGTGGTTAAATCTGTAAAATGACTGGCCACAAACCTCTTTATTTGATCTTTCCAAATGCAACAGATAACGACTATCTCCCTTTCGAAGGAGCATGTGGAATGCCAGCTGATAAAATAAAATGTGCTTTTTGTGAGAAGCAGCTATGGACAGCTGATCCCCTCTGGTCCCGTGTGATGGTGAAAGAAGAAATCTACCATTCTCCCAAATCATCCCACCCTCTCCCTCTCCCACAGAGTCCACAAAACTGTTCTATACATCAGTGTCTCTTGTGCTGTCTCATATACAGGGTTATCGTTACCATCTTTCTAAATTCCATATATATGCGTTAGTATACTGTATTGGTGTTTTTCTTTCTGGCTTACTTCACTCGGTATAATAGGCTCCAGTTTCATCCACCTCATTAGAACCGATTCAAATGTATAGGGATGGTATGGGGAGGGAGGAGGGAGAAGGGTTCAGGATGGGGAACACATGTATATCTGTGGCAGATTCATGTTGATATATGGCAAAACCAATACAATATTGTAAAGTTAAAAAATAAAATAAAAGAAGATATCTACCCATCTGCGCTTTTTGGTCCCTTGATCTTGGCAGTCAGTTAGTTGTCCCGTGAACCCTTCCTACTTCTGTGAGATGCTTGAAGCTGTCAGGATATCAGTTATATGGGTCAGAGGGAAATCCTGAAAAGTATAGGTTATCCAGGGAATGGAGGCTGGGCAGCCCTCCTTTGGGGTATAAAAAGTAGTGAACAATAGATGCTGTGGGAGTTTTAAAAATGTATTGTACAATGTAAATCTATAGCTGCTTATATGTATAGTTGTTTTATCTAGACTAAGAGTTTTCATCCTGAAATAAAATCTTTAGATAGCAATTGCATAAGAAAATAGAAGCATGCATTTAAAGTAGTGTGCTGAATTTCCATTTCTCACGCAAGTAGTGATGTGCTTGTAATGTGAACACAGTGTGTTTCAGTATTTACCATTTCGTGATGAAGACTGTACTGGCCACATGAAAATCAGCAGATATAAATCAACAATCCAAGCACCAACATTTTAAGAAGACAATACCCAAAGACAACATTTAAACACACCTAAGTGTAGAAGTGGAATATGTATCAATCTCTAAAGCATGCTTTTTTTTCATTCAGGTAAATTCCTATTTAAGATTAGTCTTGCCTATTTACATTCTGAGACTTTTTTTTGTATTTGTGTGTGTGTATTCGCACATGTGGATACTAAAGAGAGGGCTGTTAATATGTTCACCCCGTGGAGAAGAGAACTTGTAAGAGATGCCTTACATTATGACATTGTCTTCAGAGATTTTCAAACAGAAAAACAACTCAGCTATTACAGAAAAAAGTCTGATTTTGATTTTCATCTGATAAAGCTATATTCTACCAAGACAAAAGATCTGACTTTACTGTGAATGCTATTGGAATCAAAAGTTCAACGTTGAAGACACAATTTTTTTCTTGCTATGATAATAAAAATAAAAATTTTGGCAGAGCACAACAGTACAGTAAAAGCTAGGTTCTTTCTAAAGAACACATGGAGAAAAAATGTGCTTGGGATTAGCTGTGAAGCACAAACAATTCATGAATGGTCAAACTGGGGAACTATTCTACTAACCATAACTGAAAATATAGAAGTCAAAGTTTACACATAGGAGAAAATATACCAATGGACCATAATTTTCTCAATGAAGTGATTTAAAACCAAAAAGATACTACAGCTTAATGATATAACAATTCTTCATTGATTATCTTTGATCTGATTTTAAAAAATTAGAACCTTTGTGAACAACTCTGTAAATCAACGTCAATCTCTAGTATATATAGAATGTTTTTGTAAAACATTTCTCTAAATTGTGATAGCATTTTGTTCAAAAAAAAGTTGGAAATCTTTAACACATATGTTCAATTAAAAGACTGCCCAAGACTTCAACTTTTGAAAATTTTAGAAAATTGCAATTATAGAAAAGAAAGCTCACAAAGATAATTCTTTAATATTTATCTTTAAGCTAAATGTGAAAGTTAAATGATATATAAGATTTAAGTCCAAAATTGAGTTTTGTGATAACTTGAATTTGGGGAAGAATCTTGTGATAAAATTCTTATGCTTTCCTGGATAAATTCATATTTTGTGTGGGTATTAAATGAAAAGGTTTATACTTTCCCAAAAATTATTCAACAAAATAAATACTGAATATCATGCGGATATTGGTATTGAAAAATAGATAATGAACTTGAACAGAATAACATTCATAAAGAAAACTTGCTTGATGAGTTTTATCTTGCAAATTTTTGTCAGAATAAAAGTATTCTGAATGCAGTTTAAAAGGCATGACTTTAGTAGGTTAAAATATTTTAACATTTGAGTAAGACAAAGGAATTAGGAATACCTTCTATTTGAAAGATCTTTTTCAGTGCTTAACAGGCCAAAACTGTATTAAAAAATATGTTCTCAATTTAAAATATATAATTACTCATTGAGAAGATTCCAGTAAATAGGTAAACTATCTAGTTTATTAAATAAAATATATAACTTTGGAAATAAATGTAGAAATATTTTGGAAGATTTTTGCTATTAAATCCAAATTTTAAAAATATGAAATATATACATTTTGGAAAATATCAGTGATGTGCTATTAAAGAAAGATGTGATTAACAAATTGATTAAGTTCATGATTAAATGTAGTGCTTAGATTTTTTCTCTAAATGGTCAGGAAATTACTACAACAAAATCTGTTTAATACATATGGGTGTATATTTTTATTTTTTAAGAAAATCGAAAATAATTTAAAAGAAGCTATTTTATAGGTGACCAATATGTTGGTCAGACTCCCCAGGTAACACAATGGTAAAGAGTTCATTTGCCAGTGCAGGAGACATAGGAGACTCAAGTTTGATCCCTGGGTTGGGGAGATCCCCTGGGGAAGGAAATGGCAACCCCCTCTAGTATTCTTGCCTGGAGAATCCCATGGATAGAGGAGCCTGGCAGCCTACAGTCCATAAGGTCACAAGAGTCAGACACAACTTAGTGACCAACTGCCACCAGTACATTGAGCAATGATACGTTAGTCACTCAGTTGTGTCTGACTGTGACCCCATGGACTGTAGCCCACCTGGCTCTTCTGTTCATGGGATTCTCCAGGCAAGAATACTGGAGTGGGTAGCCATTTCCTTCTCCGGGGGATCTTCCTGACCCAGGAATTGAACCTGGGTCTCCTGCATTATAGGCAGATTTTTTACCAGCTGAGCCAACAGGGAAGCCTATATTGATCAATAAATAAATATAATTTTAATTACTTTTAGTACACATTTCAAAGTCAAGAGGGTCTCAATTTGAACAATAAAATCATATGGTCACTCTAGGGGATTAAAACCACAACACAGGTAGGAACTTGCAATACAATTTTATCAGATTTCTGTCACTGTAACAAATGATCAGAAGCTAAGCATTTATCACTTCACAGCTCTGTATGTCAGGAGTCTGGACACAGATTGACAAGTTCCTTTTCTTAGGTTCTTACAAGAATGTGATCACAGTAAATGGGCTGAATCCTCAACTGAGGGCTCACCGGGGAAGAACCCACTTTCAAGTTTGAGTTGCTGGTAGAACCCATTTCTCTGTGGCCATATGATTACAAATCCCAACACTTGCTGGCTTGAGGTTGGAGGCTACTCGTAGGGCCCAGAGACCATCTGCAGTTCCTTGTCCAGTGGGCTTCTTCAACGGGGCCATGGGCTTCACTGAACTCACAGGGGCATCTGCTCCAGGCTGCTGAAAGAGCCCCTCAGACAGTGCAACAGGACTGCAGCAATGCATCACCTTGCTCCATCAGTTAGGAGCCAGACACAGATCCTGCCCACACTTACAGAGAGGGGATTACACAGAGGTGTGACCCCAGGAGATGGGAATCACTGGGTATCATCTTAGGGCTTGTCCGTAACAAAGATGACATCAGATATTTCAAAATTAAAAAATGAATGTGCTGGTATATAATTGCATATTACACATAACATTGCAGTGGTTTTAAAATATATCCAGAAGTTCTTTGATACCCCAATCCTGAGAGCTGGTGTCTCTGAACCCCTCCTGACTCAGGGCCAACCTGTGTTGACTTTTTCTAATTAGAATCCAGTGGAAGTTATGTGCTGTGACTTCTGAGACTAAGTCAGGAAAGGCTACCCAGTTTTTGCCTGATTTGCTCCAATCATGCTCTCTTTGGAGGTTACTCCCTTTCAGAATCCAGCCCCCATGCTCTCTGGGGAGTCCCCATCACATGGAGAGGCCATAGGGAGATGTGCCAGTCAACAGATCCAGCCCAGATGCCAGAATATGAGGGAAGAAGCCTTTTGGAAGACTATCTCCCTGCCACAGCTGTTCAAGGCCGCAGTCACCCCTAAGTGTTCCCAGCTGAGGCTTGTGGTGTAAAGAACAATTTGTCCTCACTGTGCCCTTTACTAATCCCTCATTCACAGAATCCAAGAGTGCAATAAAGTGGCCGTTGCTTATAGCTTTGGGTTCGAGGTAGTCTGTTGCACAGAAATAGCAACTAGAATATATATTGAGGACTGATATGCAATGTTTGCTTAAACCATGAGATCAGGAAATTCTGATTGAACTCAAAATGTCCAGCAAAGCTATTAATGAAAACATGAAAGTTCTGGAATTTCACAGATGTACATTTTAAAATCCTTTCATTTCCCCATATCTTTAAATGACCTACTTACTTTTTATTTAATTATATTATTTTCATTGTTAATGACATTTATTGTTTTCTTTCTAATTTTGCAAGCAATACATGTTCATTGCAGACAAGTAGAAATACATCAAAGCATAAAGTAAAAAGTCACAATCACCCTAATCCCCAACCCCTAGGGATAATCATGATCAGCATTTTGATGCCTTTCCTCCCAGTGTCTACATATTGTTTCGGAATCGAGGTAAAACTGACCTCCATCACTTTTAGTTCCAGGTATACAACATAGTGATTCAATATTTCTATGCATTACAGAGTGATCGCCATGATATGTCTATTATCTTCTGTCACCATACAAAGATATTTCCATATAATTGAGTATATTCCCCATGCGGTACATTTTATCTCAGTGACTCATTTTTTTTTTTTCTTTTGTAACTGAAAATTTGTACCTCTTTATCTCCCTCACATTATTTCACTTATCCTCAAACCCACCTCTGGTAACCACCTGTTTGTTCTCTGTATCTACTTATGTACATACTTAATGCATTACATATATATTTAAAATTTTTTTCTTTCAAATCTGTTATCAACAATTAGTTTATGAATCTTACATCACTAGAAGTTCAATGTTGCATTAAACTACTTTCTGCCAAGTTAATCATCTTACATTTAAAACAGCTGTGATAATTCCATTTAGTACGTAGATATTGAAAATCAATGACAAATGCTAAAATACACATAGCCCATAAAGAAAGCCAGTTGTTAACTTATCAACATGGAAAGATCTTTAAATTAAACATTACCAACAAAATGAAAAATATATTAAAATAACATGTTATGTATAAAAAGTACAATGTTATGTGTGAAATGCAATGATTCTGGATCATCAACACAATGTGGGTATTATTTGCTTTTCTGCCTTTCACTTGGATTTTATTTCACGGTCAAGTTGCAATATTTAGATGTTGTGAATTATGTAAGCTATTCCTTGGAACCAAACATAAGGAAGTAAAAATATTGTAATTTGGGGGTTTTATTACAAACACCCTGTCAATAAATTTAATAATAATTTAATTTTAAAATTATGAAAAAAACTTGGAATCAAATGCACTTTTATAAAGCTCAAAATATGATGCCTCTATGAGATGTCCCTTTTCATCACAAGAGTAATAAAGGCATATTAAATACAAAGTTAAATATGATTTATGGCAGCCTTCTATCTGTAAAGACAAAGCTTCTTCCATAACAAAACAGTTCTTTTGTAAGAATTAATCCCAGATTTTCAAAGCTGTATTTGAAAAGGATACAGAAGTTGTTAAGAGGGAATTGAAATACAAGATATATTAAAAAATCATAAAAGGAAGAGGTTGTAAGAGCTCAGGGCTCATAGCCCAGAAAATTACAAGTCTGGATTCTATGGAAATTCAAAAAAACAAATCCCTCCACTTATTCCATTATCTTTGAGGAATGGTGGAAAAGAAGACCAATGACAATGGTAAATGAAGCAATTATCTTCAAAACCAAGAGCTTAAAATATTAATTATAGGTAAGATGCTAACTTAAATTACAAATGGGACAATTTTTAAGTACAGAAAATGGAAATGGGAATCATGCCAGCACAATTGCACAGAAATAAGGCATAAACACATTCTTTCTTTCTTTCTTTTTTCAGATTTACTAGCCCAGTAAGACAAAGAAATGGTGTTGAATATCTGGATATTTCAGCTTAATAAGACAAAGCTCAGGGTGGAAAATGATAACTAAAAGCATATGTTTGGGGAAAATCTATCATAGGAGGATGAGACAGGTTGTGGGTTACTACAAAGATTAGAATTTGGCTCAGTGGGTGAAAATTCAGGTTCAGTGTAATGAAGAGTAGGTTTCCCACAACAGCATGGTCTGCTAACCTGCATGTGCTGAGGACACATAAGACATATAAGCTCTCCTCTCTGGATGTGGTCAAATACAGGTGGGAAAGTGAAAAATTAAAAACAAAACTCACCTTTTGCTGTAGAAGAGCCTATCAGTTATTCATATCATTATGGTTGTCATGTGTCCTGTATTTACAGAACATGTCTTGTACTTAATTACTCTGTTCCGTATCCTGTACTAAATTTGACTGGACACATTACATGTCCTTTATTCAGGTTTCGTCCAAAAATTACAAAAAAAAAAAAAGAGAGAGAGAGAGATAGTTTTCTGTCACAGTAATTGGCACTTAAATCACTTAAATTGAGAACGTTAGCTGAAAGCCATACATCAAAAATAAAAATCCGGACAATCTCTTTCAGTTTTTTCAGAGTTCTAGGTCATGACAAGTAACCATCACTAAATAAAGATAACTTGGAATCTGTACACAATCTCAGAAACCACCCCTAATCAACCACAGCTTTACTTCTGAAGGGTAGAAAATGAGTAAGTGTCCACAACTTTTGAAAGTCGGCCAATCAATGCTGAGTGTAGACAACAACCAATCAGCAAGTGCCTCTCTTCAGTGACTTTAAAAGTCAACCAATCAACAGCAGCCTTACTCCCATGAAAGTTGTTTGAAACCACGCCCACCTCTGAAATCCCACCAATCCCTGAAGACCAGGCTTTCCAAACTTTAGAGTTCGACTCTGGCTTTGCACCTTATCTTAAATGACAGTTCTCTCTTGCAGATGAACCAAAAGTTAACCATTGCTTGCACTGGATTTCAAAGTCACCTACTGTTAATTGGCAATTCTTTCAATGACTCAACCCCTGATTATGGTTATTGCTATTTGCCAACGTGAAATAATCTGGACACTGTTGTGTCTGTGAGATAATTAAACGGAATCATCAATTCTTGTGGTGATTGCTATTACCTATTTTTATATATGTATACTGTACACTGAAATGCAAAGTTTAAGCTGTTTAAATGCAATGCTTTCTGAACAGCAGACTTTTATTAAGCAAGGAAAAGAAATTCTTGAAACTCCTTGAACAGAATGCATCTGTTAATTCAGTAATGAAAATAATGGAAAATATGATTTTAAAATAAATCAACATAGTCCAGCTAGGATCTTTGACAAGCACCAATGAAAGTGATAAATAACCAACAACTCTATGGATAGAAATTCAGATAGTGTAAACAAATTGTAATGGTCTTCCACACTGAATATTTAGCCAGTCTTTCTGTTCAAATTATGAAACACCATTCAGTGTACTTCTACCAGAAATATGTTCTTATTGCCAAATTGTAGGCAAATTTTCAAGGGTCTGGACAACAATTAGCAGTAATTAAAAATAAAAGTGTACTGACTCCATTTACTATTACAAGGATTATCAAAGATGTACATGTCTTACTTTATTACTGCATAGATCATGGATGCAAGTAATCACAACACACACAAAAAAGTGTCCTTTTGCACATCAAATATTTCTCTTGTAATAGAGAAGGAAGAAAAAGTCTTACTTCTAAGGTTTGGGAATCAATAGAAAAACTTACAGAGATGCTCTTACTAAGTTTGCAGTTAATGAGAAAAAGATCAACTCTTTTGGGAGGAAGGGAAAGAAATGTAAATTTGTGAATGTTTGCTTGATGGTATAGACAGTGTTTGTTTGAAGCTGAAGCAAAGCATGACTGATTTTATGGAAAGAGTTGACTGTCTTGTCCCTTCTCTGGTACTGCTCCCCAAGCAGCACTGGGTGTCCTTTTTATTGACATTGAAATAATTATCAAATTATAAAAGTCATAAAATTATTTGTTCTGTTCAAGCTAAAGGATTAAAGAATTTTTGTGATTATGTTTGCATTCAGCATTTTTTTCTCATAATCAAAACTCTACATGGCTGGTCTCTTTATCACATGCAGTTGAAAGAATCCTCAATTTACACGAAACTCTGCAATATGCTTTAATTTAATTCTGAAGAAAAGGCCCCCCAAATCCTAAATGACATTTTACATAATCCATTAAATGAAGCCTAGAATATCTCTTTAACAGCAGGATTTTGCAAATGGAAAGAAGAACAAACCATGTTATAGGAGTTCTTTTTCACTTCCAGGAATTTGTTGAATATGTTAAAGAAAGAATTAATGGAAAATATATCCTGGTAAGTGTCAAGGCTATTCTCAAGAAAAGCAGTATCACTTAACAGGAAAATGAAATCTGAGTTGAAGGGTATAATTGTCAACATAACTGTCATGATTATTTTTTGAAATGGATTTCATCCTTTAAGGAATTCAATTTTTGTGCAGGATGTTAGTAAATACTCTTTCAGCATAAGAACATGAAATAATCATTATAGTGTTGAAGAAAAATGGAATAAAAATTGATAACAATACTCTTTTGAGTTAATGGGCACATTTTAAAAAGTTGTTGATCAACATATTCAATGTCATCCTGAAGAATGGAAATACAAATTACATCATTAAAAATAGATTAAGTGCTTCAGGGACTCCGGTTTGAAAATCAAGTACCAGGGTGTTAAATTTATACAGCAAGTATTCAGTATATTAACCCATGATGCTAATGTTGATTGTGTCTTCTCATTAATGAATGCTCAATGGCCCAAAGAACAAAATTTAGGTATGACAGTTATAGAAGCTGTGCGTCAGTGGAAATCAAACACAGACTGGAACTGCAAGGCATTTGATAAACCAGTTACGCAAACAAGGAACTGTTCCAGAGAGCCAAACCATCAGGGAAACATAATTAAAGAAAGAAGCATAGGACTTCCCTGGTGGTCCAGTGGTTAAGACATCACACTTCCAATGCAGGGAACACGGGTTTGATCCCTAGTCAGGGAACTAACATTCCATGTGGTACCGCCAAAAAAGAAAAGAAAGGAGTGTATAATTTAGATACTCCCAATTTTTGAAGGTAAATCAATATAGATTTATCTATTAGTATAGATATGTCCATGTGAATTTTATCTCAATGTAATACACAGAGCAAGTAACAAATAATTAACTGGACGTCTAGCATCTTTACTAGCTGAATCTGGCAACCCGAATGGACACAAATATCCCAAACCTCAACGGCATACACTTGAGAGTGTGAATTATGCTGTGAATTGCATGTCTGCAGGTCAGCTGGATGACTCTGCTGAGCTGGACCAAGCTTGGCTAATTCTAGGTGGGCTTTCTCTGGCATCTCAATGCACTTAATGGGAAGGTTAAGAGCTGGCTGTTTGGGGATGGTTTCACTGTTTGTCTGACTGTTGGCTGACTGTTGACTGGGGCTGTTGGGGCGGCTAGGGCACAAGAGTCTTGTCATTCTGTAGGATAGCCTTAGCTTGTTCTCATAGCAGTTGGGAAAATTTCAAAGAGAAACAATGGATACATACAAAGTCTCTTAACTGGTACACTATGAATCCCACTCCATTCTATTGGCCAAAATAAGTCCCAAGTTTAATCCAAACTCAGAAGGCAAGAATATGGACATTACCAGTTGAAGCTATTGATTCACACTGAGAAGCCATGAATATAGGAATTAATGGAGAATTGTGACAACTTTTGCAATATTTACCATTCAGTGATTCAAGTAGTTTGGTTCTAAAAACTATTTTTTTCTCTTGGTAGGTCAGCACACTTTCTAATTATAAAATGTTCTTGATTGAAAGGTTAATTGGATGTAAATTAATGCTTAAGAAGACTAACTTGGCTATTAATCACTGACTTTGACCAAATTTCATGAGTATGTTTTATAATGTTAATTTATCACATTAAATAAAGGCTATGCAATATAAATACTTAAACCATGAGTAATATCATTTGGGGGCTTCCCTGGTAGTTCGGTGGTAAAGAATCCTCCTGCCAATGCAAGATTAGGTTCAATCCCTTGGTTGGGAAGGTCCCCTGGCAAGGAAATGGCAACTCATTCCATATTCTTGCCTCGGAAATCCCATGGAGAGAAGGAGCCTGGCGGGCTATAGTCCATGCGGTGATAAAGGGGTGAGACACAACTTCTCAACTAAACAGTAACAGTAATATTATTTGAGTTTTACAATATAAATATTTATGCCATAAGTAATATGATTTAAACTTAGTATGTTTTCCTATTAGCAATTATCTTCTTTTTGTTGTTGTTCATTTAATAATTCATGTCCAACTCTGTGCAACCCCATGGACTGTAGCACACCAGGTTCCTCCATCCTTTACTATCTCAAGGTGAAATTCATGTCCACTGAGTCAGTACTAACACCTAACCTCTGCTGCCCGATTCTCCTTTTTGCCTTTAATCTTTTCCAATTAGTCAGTTCTTCACATCAGGTGGCCAGGGTATTGGAGCTTGAGCTTTAGCAACAGTCCTTCCAATGAAATTCAGGGTTGATTTCCTTTAGGATGGATAGGTTTGATCTCCTTGCTGTCCAAGGGACTCTCAAGAGTCTTCTCCAGCAACACATCAAGAGCATCAATTCTTCAGTGCTCAGCCTTCTTTATGGACTAACTCTCACAGCCAAACATGACTACTGGAAAAACCATAGCTTTGACTCTACAGCTTTTTGTTGGCAAAGTGTTGTCTTTGCTTTTTAATGTGCTGCCTAGGTTTGTCATACCTTTCCTTCTAAGGAGCAAGTGTCTTTTAATTTCATGACTGCAGTCACCATCCACAGTGATTTTGTAGCCCACGAAAATAAAATCTGCCACTGTTTCCACTTTTTCCTCTTCTGTTTGCCATGAAATGATGGGACCAGATGCCACAATCTTATTTTTTTTGACTGCGGAGTTTCAAGCCAGCTTTTTCACTCTTTTCTTTCACCCTCATTATGAGGCTCTTTAGTTCCTCTTCATTTTCTGTCATTAGAATGGTATCATTGCATATCTGAGGTTGTTGATATTTCTCCTGGCAATCTTGATTCCAACTTTTGATATACAGTCTTTTTCAGTGTAGTCAAATGAAATCTATTCATTCCTACTGTTTTCCCCTTATAGGCCTTTCTTTGAAACTTCTACAAAACCTTATCCATTTTAAAATAGGATCAATATCTGAAATAATATATCATTAATAAAATAGTCATTTCTTTAATTTTTCATTTGGTTCTAGATCTCTTAGCTTGCTAAATAAATTATATGATGATTACAATTTTAAAAATCCCTAATCAAATAAAGTCAGCAAAAAATAAGCATGTAAAGCTTGTCGTAGTGTAGAACTGCATTTTGTACTTGATTCTTTGGAATGAGAGAATTAATTCTTAGGTAAGTTGATAAGGAGTCTGGGGCCCTAAAGGAGGAGAAAGGGACACATGTTTTTCTTCTGCATTGCTTTGTCTTAGTCACAGAAGACTTCTTTTTTTCCCTAAACTCTGAGTTGTTATGACAACAATCTTTAAGGCTAACTTTCTTTAAGTCCAGAGCTGATGATTGTGCAACAAAACAACTCATCTTGCTCAAGGGTATGTTTTTCCTTAAGCTCTGTACTAATGATTATATAACAACAATGTATCTTGCTTGAGGACCTGTTTCTCACTTTCTGACTAATCCTGTTATCTTAGAGGTCTGCTGTGGGAGTGAGTCTGGAAAGGCCTTTCTGTTGTTAGTAACCACTTGAAACATACATCAGGCCTTGGTAAGACCAGCCAGTGGGGCACTCTCTGCCCCCTTTTAATGTGTATGTCAGAAGCGTTCTCTGTCCCTTTTTCACAGAAAACTTTTGCAACACAAAGCTGAGTGACTGAATCCAAGTCTCTGGTCCCAAAGCAAAATTCTCTCCTTTAGAGATCACGAATTCGACACCGTTCTCTATAAGCTATCAGGTACCAAAAGGAATTTATGATCTTTTAGTTTGAGAACAATTGACTGAATATTGTTTACATGCACACACAAAAATTAGTAACTAAAGCTGCAAGAGAGAATATTCTTTTTCTACATTTGTTTTAGGAATGCTTCCATTCTCAGCCAACAAATGTTATGTAATTACATTTTCTATTAAATCACAATCTTTGAAGATACATTTCCAACAATTCATGCATTTCCTTGTCATTTTGTATTTCCTTCCACAATTAAACAGAATCAATAAGATTAAGTCCATAATCATCCAAGTGGAACTAAAAATCCATAATTTCTTATGCACCAAATAATTTCAGGTGAATGTTTCATTCAAATAAAATTTATAAGGTTTCTGTTTCAATCATCAGTCTAAGTAACATTAGTCCTTTGGTATTTTTTCATTCTTTCTAAAAGAAAAAGGCAAAAAAAGTAATAAAATAATCATATTCAACAATTGAACAAGCAAATATTTACATATAGCTTAACAAAAGACCTTAAGGATGAATGAACTGTTGGCATCACCATACAGGGAAATCAATTGGTAGTGAGTCTGCTAATGTCTAAAGTACATTTTATGTAAAGTTCAAGCATATGAAAAGTGAGATACCTATATAATTTAATATAATGATGTGACTTTTATAAAGAAATTTTTCCCTAAAAAAAAAAAATGGTTTTCAATCTTTAGCTTGCATCAGAATCACGTGAAGGGCATGATTTCAGAGGGACTTGAAGTAACAGAATAAAAATTTTATCACTCATCATTCTTGAGTCTCCAGTCTACCACTTCTTTTGATAAAATGCTCTATTTTCAAGGCACCTTAACAGGTTATCTCTCTGTGCTAACCTGAAAGCAGATGCTACAATCAAGGATGATATAACCAAGAAAAGTTTAAAAATTTTCCCATCTAGAACATTGGTAGCATGTCCCTAACTCATTCCTAGTTGATAATTTCAAGTATTTTGTGCTGTGCCTTTATTTCAAATTTATCTATGTTATCATTTTTATGTTATAACCTATTTTAGGTATAATCTCTCGTTAAACTCCATCTTAAAGTATAAGATAGAGCTAGATTCCTAAGTGAGCAATCCTGCTACCTGAGCTCATATATTCAGATCTGGGGTTCTCACTGCTCAATGTGGAAGAAGTTACAGTCGTCACTTTAGTTAATAAGACCACCTGGGTTCATTCAACGTATGAACGTAGAGCCTGGCCTTAGTATTTGCTTCATTCACTTCATGATCTGGGGACAGAAATGTCCATGCCACCAGCTTACTCAATTTTATGTCTTCTTTCATAAAAATTGGTGATATCTTTTCTGTTGCTCATCTTTAACTTTAGTGTTTTATTACATCTCAGCAGTCTGAATGTTATTATGTTGTCTGTTTAACTTGAAAACCCCAAAGTTATATAGCATGTTTATGTTTCTCTTAGTCTTAAAAATCAGTCATTTCTCTTGTATTTTATCATTTCTTCAACAAGAGTGTTCTATTTTTTCTTGGTAGGGGCAAACAAAAGAGTAGTAGCATAAGAAGCATTCAATAAAAAAAAATTTTTTAAACTTGACTTTATTCCATAACTACACACAAAAGGTATATTTATTCAATATCTATTTCCATAGAAAAGTCATTTGTAGGGTTGACTAGAGTGGTGGGGAGAACGGTCATTCATAAAATTTTCACCTCCAAAAATTTTCTGCACCTTTTTCCTTTTAAAATAGAATAAAAGTCAGAGAAGGAAATGGCAGCCCACTCCAATATTCTTGCCTGGAAAAGTCCATGGACAGAGGAGCCAGGCAGGCTGCAGTCCGTGGGGTTACCTGACTGAGCATGCGTTCATGAGGGTGGAGGGAGATGGGTTGGTAGCAATAAACTGGTAGAACTAAAATAAAATAAAATAAAATAGGAAAAAAAGTCATGTGCGGCAGAGAGCTGGCCCTGTAGCTGCTGGCTCCACCACCAGAGAATGTTTTATCTGCAGAGGTCTTTGCCAAGTTTCCTACTGAAATATGAACCTTCAAGTCAATTCCTCAGAAAACAAATATTACATACAAATTAGTTGAGGAAAAGAAAATCACACACATTCTTTAACTTCCATAGTTATTTTGAAACAAAACAAACTCCTTCTACCTCTGCCAAACTAGGTAGCAAACACATAATTAACTACATTTAAAGCCTTAAGACTGAATTTGTATTTCTAGATTAGTTTCAGTTAACTTTTGTGTTGTTCAAGTTATCTACATGTATATGTTATAACTTTTAAATTACATTCTCAAAGATTATACATTCAGTAAGCTTTTGATTAAGACAAAAGACATTTTTAAATATTAATATAGTGATACTTATACAAGGGGGACATCTTATAAACATAGTGGAAAATCAATGGGAATTTCAAGGGCTACTGGCTTATATAGCTTGCAGTTTTAAGGGTTTTTTTTTTTCTGGTTTTTAAGTTAATAATAAATGAAATGCTGCTTTCCTTGAAAACATTCTAATTGGCAGATAACCTAAGTGTACAGAACAATTATTAGGATGATACAAGCTATAAAGATTTCACCCTCTCTGGATACAAGGACTTATATTACTGTTTTTAAATCACCATTTTCATACAGTGGACATGACGTTACAGGGAGTAGTCAAAGTATACTTACATGTATTAATTTTCAATAATCCTGGGTAGAAGTAAGCATTAAAAAAATGAGGAAAGTAAAGCCCATGGTCAATTAGTCATAGATCATATACTGTTGTTTACAATATTTAATTTGTTGGTATTTAAAACCACCATGTGCTGTGTATGTGATGCACAAAGCGATCTACTATCCAGATTTTTTCCAATGGAGAGTTTGTAGCCCCAGCTGCTGGAAATGCTGTTGGCAGAAAGACTTCAGTTGGCAGAGCTTGCGAAGATTATCTCAGCCGGAGGGATCTGCACACTCCCCAGGGGCAGCCTCTGTCCAGTGATTGATGGAGCGAAGGCAAAAGACTTGGCCCTTTTGTCAAAGATGGGCCAACTCTGACTAGTTCTAATAGCTCCGGAGGCTACAGTCAGCCGTGCATTTCAGCCTGACTCTTCACTCAGGGCTGCTCCTCTTCCTCTCTTCCGCAGACATTGACTCCAAGAACACTCCTGATAAATATCTCAGTGCTATACTCCATCTCCCAATCTGCTTCTCAAGAACCTAACCTGGAGAATTACATCTGAGTGATAATGAAACAGATTTGTCTATGACGCACATTTCCAGTTACTCTTTGTAGTTTTCAATAAACCTTCTTATAGATATATGTGTAGGTATTGGTCGAACTTCATACTGAACTGGATATGATTTTTTTTAATTTGATGCCTAATTTTGCTTCAGTTTGGTATTCCATTGTTATTGTTTAGTTGCAAAGTCGTCCCTGACTCTTGCGACCTCATGGACTGTAGCCCTCTGTCCATGGGAACTCCCAGGCAAGAATACTGGAGTGGGTTGTCATTTCCTTCTCTAAGGGATCTTGCCCCAGAGATTGAACCTGAGTCTCCCGCATTGCAGGTAGGTTCTTCACCACTGAGCCACAGGGCCCACATTTAGTATTCCATAGTCTATCCTAAAGACTTATTATCATATTCTTATTTGCAAGTCACATAATTTCTTTTTTTTAATATAAACTTATTTATTTTAATTGGAGGCTAATTACTTTACAATATTGTATTGGTTTTGCCATACATCAACATGAATGCACCACGGATATATACGTGTTCCCCATCCTGAACCCCCCTCCCACCTTCCTCCCCATCCCATCCCTCTGGGTCATCCCAGTGCACTGGCCCCAAGCACCCTGTATCATGCATCAAACCTGGACTGGCGATTCATTTCAAGTATGATATTATACATGGTTCAATGCCATTCTCCCAAATCATCCCACTCTCACCCTCTCCCACAGAGTCCAAAAGACTGTTCTGTACATCTGTATCTCTTTTGCTGCCTTGCATACAGGGTTATCATTACCATCTTTCTAAATTCCACATATATGCATTAGTATACTGTATTGGTGTTTTTCTTTCTGGCTTACTTCACTCTGTATAACAGGCTCCAGTTTCATCCACCTCATTAGAACTGATTCAAATGTATTCTTTTTAATGACTGAGTAATACTCCATTGTGTATATGTACCACAGCTTTCTTATCCATTCATCTGCTGATGGACATCTAGGTTGCTTCCATGTCCTGGCTATTATAACAGTGCTGCAATGAACACTGGGGTACATGTGTCTCTTTCAATTCTGGTTTCCTTGGTGTGTATGCCCAGCAGTGGGATTGCTGAGCCTTATGGCAGTTCTATTTCCAGTTTTTTAAGGAATCTCCACACTGTTTTCCATAGTGGCTGAAAAAATTTAAATTGAAGTATGGTAATTTACAATATCATGTTATTTTCAGGTGCACAGTTCAGCAATTCAGATAGAGAACATATAATGTATTATATATATATATATATATATATATATATATATATATATATATATATATAAAATCTATAAGGGAAAAGAATCTGAAAATAATTTGCACAATGGTATCCCACTCCAGTACTTTTGCCTGGAAAATCCCATGGACGGAGGAGCCTGGTGGGCTGCAGTTTATGGGGTCGCTAGAGTCGGACACGACTGAGCGACTACACTTACACTTTTCACTTTCATGCATTGGAAGGAAATGGCAACCCACTCCAGTGTTCTTTGCCCGGAGAATCCCAGGGACGGGGAAGCCTGGTGGACTGCCATCTCTGGGGTCGCACAGAGTCGGACATGACTGAAGCAACTTAGCAGCAGCAGCAGCAGCAGCATAACATTTTCAGAGTCTTTTCCTTTATAGATTATTGTTATAAAATATTAAGTATGACTTAATTATTAAGTATGGCTCACTGTGCTATACATTAAGTCTTTGTTGGTTATCTGTTTTATATACAGTGATGTGTATCTGTTAATCCCAACTTAACTCAATAGTTTTCTAATTGTAAATCTCCCCACAAGCCCAAACAGTAAGTCTTTTAAAACTATTGATCTCCTTATCTATTCTCTAGGTGCCATTTTCTACAGTAATGAGTGATCCACAACCCCACGGCAGCAATTCTCACAATCCCCTCTCCAAGCACCTGCCTCAGAAATCCATTTCAAACGTTGTACTACTATTTTTTTCATAAATCATTCCTAAATATTATATAAATAGGTTTTCATTTAGGATTAGGTTTTCATCAATATTGTAGGTGCTTTGCAATTTTACTCCAGCAAAATAACATGGCAGTACAACTTATAATTACTTTCTTGAAATAGACCAACTAGTAGCAGCTCATTATAATTTTCCTATTGCACATGTGTGACGTAGCTTCAGTGTCCAACTCTTTGCAACCCCATGGACTGTAGCCCGCCAGTCTTCTCTGTCCATGGGATTCTCCAGGCAAGAACACTGGAGTGGGTTGCCATTTCCTTCTTCAGGGGATCTTCCCAGCCCAGGGAAAGAACCCATGATTGTTATGTCTCCTGCACTGCTGGGTGTGTTCTTTACCACTAGCGCCACCAGGGAAGCCCAATGGTCTTATTAGATGGATTGAAAACACACAGGTTATTGGAAGGCTAGTCATCCAATATGAAGAGCATCCTTCTCCATACTTCTGTTGCTGTCTTTTGAGTACTTCATTGCTCTGTAAGGCCTCTACTTCCTGGTAAGCCAAGAGTCTTAAGGGAAACAGGAAGGGAGAATTTAAGCTGCTGAGCGAAGTTCATTCCTCTAATCAAAGCTTTGGTTGAAGGATATTACAATTTGAAAAAACATGAAATTTGAGACATCCAGTGATTTTTAAATGCACATATGTCCATAATTAGGAAAAATAACCCATTACAATTTTGTAGGAAAAGATCTTGTTATACTTTATGCCTCTAATGAACCACCTTACATTTAGAAAGAGAAACGAAGAACTGTGTGTTTTCACAATCAGTTCGTGGCAGAGGCAAGATTCAAACGCAAATATCTCAATTCCTAGTCCAAAGTTCTTTCATTAGTCAATCAGCATTTCATGGACTACCTAATCACAGTTCCTCATTTAATCTTTGGCACAGTATAAACTAAGAATTAAGCAAGTTTTTCTAAGGAATTTTTGGCAGGTATCCTCCAAAAAGGCTGATCTATATTTCTACATCAAAGGATGAGTATAATGACCTGGCACCTTGCCAACTGGAGACAAAGCCAAGACCACCAGCACCAGAGCTCCTTGGGGTCAGCTGTAATTGTCACGAGACCTGGTTTTCCTCTCTACTTAGGCTTGTTTTTATCTCCTTCCTTTTCCACGTGTTAATCCCAAGAGCACTCTTAAGAAATATCTTTCAGCTAAACTACATCTCTAAACTCTGCTCCTGGAACTTTCTTGGTGTTCCAGTGGTTAAGAAACCACCTTCCAGTGTAGGAGCTGCTGGTTCAGTTTTTGGTCAGGGCAATAAGATCCCATCTGTGTGCATGCTCAGTCATGCCCAGCTCTTTGCCACCCCTTGGACTATAGCCCACCAGGATCCTCTGTCCATGGAATTCTCCAAGCCAAAATAGCGCTGTGGGTCACCATATCCTACTCCAGGGAATCTTCCTGACCCAGGGATTGAACCCATGTCTCCTGCATCCCCTGCATTGGCAGGCGGACTCTTTACCACTTTGCCAGCTGAGTAGCCCCCAAGATCCCATATGCTATGGGGCAGCTAAGCTATAACTACTGAGGGGTTCCTGTAACTACTTAGTAGGCAGCTCTAACTACTAAGCCATAACTACTGAGACCCAGGTTCTGGAGCCCATGCTGCACAAAAAGAGATGCCTGCTTGGTGAACTAGAGAAAGCCCAGGAAACCTTCGTGCTGCAGCTAAGGGCCTGTGCAGCTAAACTAAAACAAGACAAACAAAACAAAAAACAAAGAAAATCCCCAAACAAAAAACAAAGCAGAAAGCAAACAACTCCCCCCCAAAACACACAATAAAACAAACCAAAAAAATCTGCTTCTTTCATTATCCAACCTGCAAGACAGAAGTATCTTTGAAATTCTATATCAAAAATGTTTGTGAGTTGAAGGAAAGTAAGCCTTCCTGCTCCCCAATTTTGATTTCTGCCTTCATAAGAAAAATAATATTTTTATTTATTTTTTTTTTCTTTGCAGGCGGAGGAAGCCCTGTGAGCGTGCCCAGCACTCCTCCTGCTGCTCCCGCCGCCGCCGCCCCGAGACTCCAAGAAAAATAATATTTTTAAATGTTGTTTTTTTTTTTTCAAGGAAGCTAACTTTAATCTTTCTTCCTCCTGGGCCATCATCGTTTCCTATCTTCTTGTACACATTAATTTACTTCTTACTTTAGTAAACATTGAGGATATAAATCTCGGCAGCCTCCTCAGTTTCGCCAATTATTATAAAGAGTTGGCCCTATTCTAAACCATTTCCTTGGTCAACTAGAATCTATTGCCAGCACTTAACTTCTGACCTTCCTTCAAAAGTCTTAGAGTGTTTTTTAATATCTCCTTCATGGATCCCATTAATACAGAGTGACATATATTATCATTATCAACAGTCAGCACCCTGCACTTGTCTCTGCCAGAGATAAATTCTAAGTTTACTGGTGACTAAGTCCGTGAGTTTGGAAAGTTTGCAGATGTTTAGGTTCCCCCTTGCTTACCTCCAAACTGAAAGGAAATCCGGCTCTGTATTTCTGCTAGAGAATCAGATCATTTAGTCAAAGGTGTTGAGAATGGAAAAGAAGTTAGAAGAACACCAAGTTAACTCTGATCCAAAGTTGAGCTTAGGGCAGCCAAGACCATTCAGAAAAAGTGCATCAAAAGAAAGAGGAGGGAAAAAAAGTTAACTCATTCTGGTAAGATACTGTCTCTTTCTCTATTTTTTTTTTAATCCAATGAATGTCTGAAAATTAAAGAAAAATAATTGTCTTCTTTCCAGTCTCACCTAAAATGATTTCTAAAACTCACACTGTGGAAATACTAGAGTATTGTAAGTTTGCTTGAACAATGTTGCATATAGGTATATTGAAAGCACTAGTATTTCTGTTTTACTGTACAAATGATGTTATTTATGTTCTGAAAAATAATCAGGATGATTAAATACTAACATGACATGCTTATCTATTTTATATATAGTAATGTATATGTTTTAATTTCAAAATTTGAATTAGTCCCTCCTCTCCTTTGGTAACTGTAAGTTTATTTTCTATGTCATTTTTGAACGTGGAACTTCCTACTAGCCATATAGGAGCTAATATCTAATTAGGAAAAAAAGTCAAGGATAGTCTTAACTCACAAATGAAAGAAGCACTTAATAGGAAAACTGAGACTAAAACATTTTAAAAATTTTTCAGGAGGAAAACACAAAACCAATAAAGAAAACATTAAAAAATACCATGAAAATTTATTTAATATCCTTGGAGAGATAAGAAACAATATTTCACTATGTAACAAGAAGATATAGTTATAGAAACAAAGTCTTTAACAACAAAAATGTGCTACTGCAAATTTAAAATAAAATAACAGACATGAAATCTTGAATTAGAAACACTGGAAGATACAACTGAGAAAATCCTCCAGAACACAAAACGACAAGACAGACAGAAAAACAACAGAAAAGGGTAACAAAATTTGAGGATCAGTTTAAGAATCTGATTATAAGTAATAAACATATAAGAAAGAGAGGCAGGAAAACATAGAGATGGAATTTTCAAATTGTTCAAGAATTATTTTAGAAGTTAAGAACATCAATATTTCAGGTTACTGAAATATTGGATTAAAATATTGGCTTAAAATATTACTTAAAATATTGGCTTAAAATATATACAATGGCTTAAAAAAGACTGACATAAATTATATGATTTTGAAACCTTAAAACTCTAGCAACAAAGATCCTACAAATTTACAGAGAAGGGAGCAAAGGGGGAGAAATTCATAAGCAAAGTATTTGGAGTGAGAATGTTACAGGATTTTTAAGCAAATAACTTTTTTTTTAAGCAACAATAGTAAGTTTTTAGTTACCTTTTTAGTAACAAAGGTAACTTTTTAGTGTACTGGAGATTAAAAAGCCTAAAACCATTGAAAGTTTAAAAGAACTGAAAACTAACCAGATTGAAAAATGCCAAGGAGAAATATTCAATCAGAATCATTCAACCAGAATGATACAGCCAGTGAACCTGTATCCAATATGAGAAGGAGATAATGACATTCTCAGATGTACATGGTTTTGAAGTTCTGACTTCTCACTCAACTTTTCTCAGGAAGTTACTGGAAGAGGTGCTTCCTCCAAAAAGAAGATAAAACCAGAAAAAGGAAAAACATGGATTTCAGAAACGATGACTTGACTACGGGATGGGCAGGCCTCCAGAGCAGTCCAGCAGCGCTGAGATGGGAGGTGAAAGGACTCTAAGATGGAAGGCACAGAGAAGATGAAATGGATAGGATGCTAGATGCATTTGGAAACATGGATGGGGAGGAGGGGGCTTTCATGCCTGGTTCTGTGCATCCATGGGTTTTAGACTGAGTATGTGTAGTACTCGTAATGAAAACTGCTTCGATCTAAAAGAATTGTGCATAAATGCATCAATGCATACTTCCTATAAAATAGCATTTCTAAGAAATGTAATTTTGCTTGTAATATAAACTGAAATTTATATTTTTGCCTAGTTAATGAGGCAACTGATTCTAATGCCTTTTCACAGATTTTAGATTCAAACCAAAAGAGTGGAAATTTTGGTAGACCACCTAGATTTAAATTTGATCAATGACGTGCACTTGATTCCTCCACAATTAAACCATGGAATTAATGAGTACTTTGCAATGAACTGTTCACACCACTATAACTAACAACAATTTCCCCAGGAAGGAAATAATACTGTAAAGACAATAAGATCACGATTGTCTGTCCAAAGCCAAGAGGCCAGGCAGAATCTAAGCGGTGCTGTCCCATGGGGAGCTCACACCTGGTCTTTGCACCCGGGGTCCCTGCCACACAGGGCACCTGCCATGAAGTCCCCTGATTCTAAATGAAAACAAATGGTGATTTGGTTACAGCAATCATCTTTTCCATTTAAAAATGTAAACTGAAAATAAAATAATTCATATGAAAACTAGTAACGATTTATTTCCTTTGTAGTATTACTGGGAATCACCTCCATGATTCACTCTGGCATTCATTTATGTGTTTTGAGTCCAAGGTGATAAGTAAAATAACGTATTTTAAATACGCACATTGTTTGGTATAATCGCGTTTCTATGCCCTATCCTCATGTGAGGTCCGATGCTGACAGGGTAGATTAGAAATCCCAAAGAATAGCAAAGCAGAGGGCAGAACAGTTCTCGGATGTGGATTCTATTTGTCTTGTTTGCATTCTCACACTTCTGCATTGAGAATACTCTCTATGAATACCTGTGTTTCCCAAGCACTGAAGTTTTTGTTTATTTTTAAAAATTTTAACTGATGTTACGACTGAAATAAATCAATACCTCAAGGAGACCTCCATATACAGAAGCAGTGAATATGTAACAACACTTGAGCCAAGAGGAAGGTTAGTGCATGATGCACTTAAACAAACAAAAAGGCTTGAGGGCCATTTTACTTTCCTCACATTTCACCTTAGTAAAGATATACCATATGGTAGCAATCTAGAGAAGAGTAATAAAGTCCTAATCCATCATATCTAAGAAATTTGATACTGAGAGATAGTGGAGAGTAAGGTAGCAAGTCATAATAAGCTAAAGAATCAGGTTGTGACCACTGTATCTTTATTAATTGAGTGAACATATTTTACTATGTCTATACTATATATGTAGTTTTACTAATTAATAAGCATTATCAGTATTTAATTTTAAATAAAGCTCTCTATAATATATATGGGCTTCCCTGGTAGCTCAGTGGTAAAGAATCTACTCTAATAAGTGGTAAGAATCTGCTAATGCAGGAGACATAGGTTCGATTCCTGGTTTGGGAAGTTCCTCTGGAGAAGGAAATGGCAACCTACTCCCACATTCTTGCCTGGGAAACTCCATGGACAGAAGAAGTTTAGCAGGCTACAGTCCATGGGGTCATGAAAGAGTCAGACACAACTTAGCAGCTAAAGAAAACAATATTTACATATGTATATGCATATATACATATATAAAAATTATATATAGTTTATTAATTGAAAATTTGTTTTTGTGTAAAAGATCAAAAAAGAAACACCGACACTTTGAATAAAACTAGCAGAATAGATTTCTTGCTCTATTTTAGTTTTTTATAGTAAAATTCATGTCAATTGACATTTTCTGGAAGTACTAACCTTTCTTGTGAAGGGATGTAGTCATCACACCAGTTGAGAGACGTGAATTTTGTGTGTCTTTATATTATACCATGTATCATATCAAAGTGGAAGCTGCAGTCCTGAGGATGAATAGAGTACAGTAACAGGTACCATGCCAGGTGGATAATCAATACATTTTGCTTCTGTAAAGGTATTATGGTATTCTTCCTTGGACTCTTCTAGAGATTTCTGGAGTAGAGAATTTCGGTGCAGAGTTCATTTCCCCAGGAATTCTATAGACTGGCTAGGAGACCACATACTCTACTTGAAGGAACAAAGAAGCCACATAAAGCACATGGGCTCTTAACATCTCTGGGAGAATCATCTAGAGTCCTAGCTGAATCTCCATATTTGCAAACATTTTCATTTGGGAGAGTATTGCATTTTATTACTTTACAAAGGACTGTAGTGTAAATATAAAGCAAAGGACGAAGGTATCAGCCAATTTGCTGACTAGTGAGTGACTCATTAGCCCACACCAGCCTCCAGCCTGGGTGATTCAGAGGTCTGCCCCACCAAATTGCATGGACTTGTGTGATCTCACAGATGTCAAAATCACCAATGTAAATATGAGAATGTCTACGGTCTAATATATGGTCAAGTGTGCCCTTGAGTTACAGGAATCAAAACAATGGTTAGGCCAAAATGAGCTTGCCTAGTCATTAATTGTTCATGGAGGACATATATGTAGTCTCAGAAGAAGGGCGTGTTTGAATTAGCAAAGAGAGAATTCCAAGTACATAAATCAGCACGATTTAGGAATAAAGATCAAAATGAGAATGATGACCATGAAACAATGAAGAAATAAATTTAATGCAAGTAGGATGCAATGATGGAAAGTAGGGTCGGGAAGCTCTCAAGGAGTGATACTATGCAAAAAGAAGTCATTAAAGTTAGTCTAAGAAGTTCATCCTTGATACACCAGGCATTAAGCAACAATTTGGTTTTTTTGGCAAGATACAACGATGTGAAAAATAAACATAAAAAAATAAAATGATCCAAGAACATGTTTTAGAAAAAGTAAGTCAATGTAGGTGAACAGAACAGACCCAAGAGATTACAACTTTATGGCAAGAATAACCACTTGAAAAGCTCTGAAATGACTCATTAAATTACGGGCAATGAGAAGTGAGGAGAAATATGCAAATTTAAAAGACATTAAAATTATATTATGGTCAAATCATGCTGACTGGATTTGGGGAAGGGGAGATAAAAGTGCCAAAAATCTCATTTTACTTTTAAGTCAGTTTCCTTGGGTGCTGGGAATATTTTCTGACTAAATTTACAATTAACAGTACATCTAATTTGGACAATTGCTTCAGCCAGTCTTCTGGCAAATATTCCACTCAAATCAATGATGTATTCTTATATATTAATTACTGTCAACTCTTTCACACCCAGAAAAGGATTATATTTTTAATTTTTTCTATAGTGTTGCTATCGCTTCATTTTAGCTGGAAGAAGGTGAGGGTTTTGCTGAGCACAGCGTTGAAGCCCCTTTGTCAAAGGCAGAAAGCAATGCTGATGTGTGATGAGTGGGTCTCAGAGCAGGGCCTCCTAGATTCAGTGCCAATCTGTGTTTTAAAAGAGACAATATATAAAGATGGTACAGACAACTTATTTGCAAAGGAATCACCAGTCCAGGTTCGATGCAGGATACAGGATGCTTGCGGCTGGTGCACTGGGATGACCCAGAGGGATGGTATGGGGAGGGAGGTGGGAGTGGGGTTCAGGATTGGGAACACGTGTACACCTGTGGAGGATTCATGTTGATGTATGGCAAAACCAGTACAATTTTGTAAAGTAATTAGCCTCCAATTAAAATAAATAAGTTATAAAAAAAATAGATACAGAGACATAGAGAACACATGTATGAATACAAAGAGAAGAAGAGGGAGTGGAATGGATTGGGAGATTAGGATTGGCATATACACACTGTTGCTACGATGTGTAGAACAGATGACCAATAAGAACCTCCTGTACAGCACAGGGAGCTCTACTCCGTGCTCTGTGGGGACTTAGGGAGGAAATCCAAGGGATAGGGGATAGAAGGGTATATTTGGTTGATTAGCTTTGCTGTGCAGCAGAAACTAATACAACATTATAAAGCAACTATATGCCACTAAATAAAGGAAAAACAAAAGAGGGAGGCCATTAGCCAGATGCCAGATGTTAATGACATGAATGAAAGGGCTCAGTCGTGTCCTACTCTTTGTGACGCTATGGAATTCTTCAGGCCAGAACACTGGAGTAGGTAGCCTTTTCCTTCTCTGGGGAGCTTCCTAACCCAGGATAGAACCAGGTCTCCTACATTGCAGGCTGATTCTTCATCAGCTGAGCCACCAGGGAGGCCCAATTAATGACAGGGATAGATCTAAATTTTACTGCAACGTGTGTGTGCGAGCATGCAATGTTTGCTGAAATGTTTGTTCAGCTACAACATCCAGCAAGAGTAAAAGAAATGGGAAGGAAGGGGAGATAAAACAGAAACTTCATGTCTGAAACTTCAGAATTCCTGTGCATGCTTTTGCTTGACTTTAGTACTCTTTCTTTAAGATTACTACTGTGAACTCAGCAGGAATTTAAGACAAAAAGAGGAACTGGAGAAACGACTTGGAACATCTTAATCCATGTAACTGGAAGTGATCAATGACATTTCTCAAATGACTAAAATGCTTCTCCCCAACGTTTTTGCAGCCGAATGTCTGTGGTAATGAAGGGAAACACATCATACCTCCTTCCCAGTTAGATCACTGTGTTGAGGTCTCTCCCAAATTCCAAAATCTCACTTGGTTAAAGCGGTAGTAACCCCTGAGGCACTCTGGATAAAACACACATCCATTTGTGGCTCATGGTTTCTGTCTCAGAAAAGGAAGATTCCTTGGGAGATCATTTTAATCCCTAGAATATGTTTTAATTTCCTTGCTCACCACCTAAGGGGGCTTTTGGTGAATATAATCAAACACTACTTAATGAGAGGGTGGAAAACTGCATCCTATGAAGGTGAATTGGAGATGAGAATTTTTACACATTCTAAAAATAACTGAGTTTATTATCTGTAAAGGAACACATATCCTGAGTTTCCAAGTAAACAGACCTCTGCATAAAATAACTTAATTTTCCCTAAGGGATGTCGGATGTTCCTATAAACTGGAATTAAACTGACCTAGACATAACATTTAAACTGTATCATCTGGATAGACAAAGTGATCTGATTCTGATACATGTGTTTTCACATCATTCTGGAGGATCTGTAATTTACAGGCGGGGAAAAAATGTATGCCCTGAGAACAAAAATAGAAAACTTGAGGAATATATGGAACTTTTTTCTATGTAAATTTTATCTCTCCATTCATGTGCAATAGAAAGCTAAACAGACAACTGAGACCTAGCTGTGAATTTATGTAACTATAGAGTAAAGGGAAACACTGACTAGGTGAAGGAAACCTGAAACAGTCCAAAACATCAGATACAGGAAAACGAGAGGAGTTCTCGGAAGTTATATATGATGAAGAGCGGGTGTTACAAGCCCAGCCAAAGGTCCTCTGTGAGAAACACTTCTCTCCTTTTAGTGGAATATACCAGCTGAAAACAAGACACTGAAGTGCATATATTTTAAAATTATTTTTCTGTAGTTGATTTGATGATGATATCAAGTTACTAAGACTATGTACCTTCTTCTTCAAAAATCCATGGCGGTGGTTGTTTAGTCTCCGAGTCGTGTCCGACTCTTGCAACCCTGTGGACTGTAGCCCGCCAGGCTCCTCTGTCCATGGGATTCTCCAGGCCAGAATACTGGAGTGGGTATTAGTTGTCAATTACCTGCCATTTTTTCAGAGGGTCAGTTTTCACTTTTGCTTACATTTTTGGAAAAGGGCCATCATTTTGCATTCTCTGCAAGGCATTTCTGGCAAGATTTCTTTTTTATGCCATCCCCGGGGAAGGTGGCAGGGGCAGAATAAAGGGGCGCAAGTGCTAGGGTGAAAACTCTGAATGAAGGATTCTTTGTCCTAGGCTTTTTGACCCTGAATACAGAGAGATGGTGATGTGTCATAAGTAGTGAGACCACAGTAGCAGGGTTAAACTTTTGGGGAAATGTTGTGACCAAGAGAACAGAGCACAGAAGCTACTCTGAGAATGTAGCTTGTCTGCTTGCACCTCCTGCCCTCGGACCCAGACGGTTGTCTACTGGAGACACCCAGAAGTCCCATCACAGGACACAGACTCCTGGATAGGGCCAGATCCCACTCTGAAACCCTGAAACTGTGAGTCTCATCATCACTGCCACCCTTGACTTTGGAGATGTGTGTTTCATCCTCACAACCCATCAGTAGTATGACTCAGGATATATCACAGAAACTACAATAAAACTGAGACCGTCTTCAAGAGGAAGGTCAAAAACATTGGGAATTAGAAACAGACATTTTGAGCATTTTAAAAAGTTTGATGTGTCAGTGTGAATGGATGTGAGAGTTGGACTATAAAGAAAGCTGAGCGCAGAAGAATTGATGCTTTTGAACTGTGGTGTTGGAGAAGCCTCTTGAGAGTCCCTTGGACTGCAAGGAAATCCAATCAGTCCATCCTAAAGGAAATCAGTCCTGGGTGTTCATTGCAAGGACTGATGTTGAAGCTGAAACTTCAATACTTTGGCCACCTGATGCGAAGAGCTGACTCATTGGAAAAGACCCTGATGTTGGGAAAGATTGAAGGCGGGAGAAGGCGATGACAGAGGATGAGATGGTTGGATGGCATCACCGACTCGATGGACATGAGTTTGGGTAAATTCCAGGAGTTGGTGATCAACAGGGAGGCCTGGCGTGCTGCGGTTCATGGGGTTGCAAAGAGTTGGACACGACTGAGGGACTGAACTGAACTGAACTGGAAAGTTTGATGTGTCAGAGTGAAAGTGAAAGTGTTGTCACTCAGCCGTGTCCAGTTCTTTGCAACCCCATGGACTCTAGCCAACCAGGTTCCTCTGTCAATGGAATTCTCCAGGCAAGAATACTAGAGTAGGTAGCCATGCCCTTCTCCAGGGGATCTTCTAGACCAGATTTCAAACCCAGTCTCCTGCATCTCCTGCATTGCAGGCAGATTCTTTCCTGTCTGAGTCAGTCAGCAATATTATATAAATATCAGGCTCAGTGGACACATCAATCTTCAGATATAGATCTTGATAGAATTCAGTAGAGACAGCAACAGGGCTTTGAAGGCTGACATGAAGAATGAGTTCAGTGCACAGCAACACGTTCTCACTGACCACGGGCAGTCCATATTTTCTGGCCTTGCCTTTACTAGCTCCCTCGAATGTCCTTCTTACTATACATGGTTTGTTTCCAGTGTTACAGCTGGACTCACAACCTAAATCTTTTCAATTCAATGGCTGGTAAGCTAAATAGATTATGGTTTAGTGTATGGGATTCATATTTCTTAAGTTCAAGCAATGAGTTGTTGCCTATGGGGATGTGTTAAACTAACATGTGAATAATACGCCTCCGGGGACTTCAAACCAAGAGGTGCCTTGTACTCACACCAGGTTTCCCAGCTATTTTTCTCATAATAATTACAGACCAAATAGTATTACTTCAAAATCTAAGCAACAGTAAAGAAAGAAAGTTGAGCAACCAGGGTGATGAACTGTTTAACAAATTTAACAAAAGGAAACAAGTGCTGTAAAAGAAAGTGACTGGAAGAGGGTTCCTGGCGTCATTACTCATGTCTGACAGATTCCCTGGGCTAAGGGATGCTGTGAGCAGTTTCCTGCAGCAATATAAGCTTTTAAGACCCTGACTCAGTTGTCTGGAAAAGTTGAAAGAAGTGTGATAATAAAATTACTTCTTCCACAAAAGCACATTTGAAAAGTGACTTTAAAAAGTCAGTTGAAAAACAAAAACAAAAACAAAAACAAAAACAAATCATTCTGCTTGAAATATGTATGTTAAACATATCTCTTCTCAGAACATCCCTGTTGTTCGTTGTTCAGTTGCTAAGATGTATCCCACTCTTTGTAATACCAGGGACCCCCTGCAGCATGCCAGGTTCCCCATCCTTTACTATCACATGGAGTTTGCTCAAATTCATGTCCTTTGAGTCTGTGATTCCATCCAATCATCCCATCCTCTGTCACCCCCTTCTCCTCCTCCCTTCAATCTTTCCCAGCATCAGGGTCTTTTCCACTGAGTCAGCTCTTCGCATCAGGTGGCCAAAGTATTGGAGCTTCAGCTTCAGCATTAGTCCTTCCATTTAAATGGTTCAGTCAGAAAACTAGCTAACCATTCTCTGAGTTGAGACCATATTTGACCACCAACTCTCCTGTATTTCTCCCGGGATAAAGAAGCAAAGGATAAATATTAAAATAACACGCATGTTCCTGTGGGGAAATAGCAAATTAGCCAAGATGGCCTGTTCAGGCTCTCTTGCCCCAAATTTGTAAATAATGACTGTGCAACAGCTGAGATGTATAGATAGCACTGCGCATGCACACCACCAGGCACTTGCTTAATCCTGGGTTGCTCTGTGCAGTAGGGATCCATGCTGCTGCTGCTGCTGCTGCTGCTGCTAAGTCGCTTCAGTCGTGTCCGACTCTGTGCAGTCCCATAGATGGCAGCCCACCAGGCTCCCCCGTCCCTGGGATTCTCCAGGCAAGAACACTGGAGTGGGTTGCCATTTCCTTCTCCAATGCATGAAAATGAAAAGTGAAAGTGAAGTCACTCAGTCCTGTCCGACTCTTAGCAACCCCATGGACTGCAGGCTACCAGGCTCCTCCGTCCATGGGATTTTCCAGGCAAGAGTACTGGAGTGGGGTGCCATTGCCTTTTCCAAGGGATCCATGAGCTCCACCTAAAGAAGCGGTGGCATTTACTGCTGTATCAGTGGTATGTCCATTGGGTCAGCCACAAGAGGAGAGGATATAGCCTGCCTGCTGCTTCTCCAGCTGCTGCTTCAGCCAGGAGAGAACACGGTTATGGCTGCTGCACCAGCCAAAAGAGAGGTTGTGTTGTGTTAGGTTATGCTAAGGCTGTTGCTACGGCTGCTGTGCCATTCAGGAGAGAATAAAGATGCCTGCAGTTCCTACGGCTCCTTGCCTACCCGGCTTCAGCAAACAGCGAGATACAGCAAGACAATTGGTGTCACGAACAGGACGATCAGCAATACAATTGGCGTAGTCAGCAGGATACCCAGCAAGTAGAGAAGCCTGAGGCTCCCTGGATGGAGGAAGCTAGTGGCCACCATGTGGTTCCATGTGGCTGTGATCATCTGGGTCTGGGCTGTGGCGGATGGTTCACTGGATAGCACTGAAAAGGTGTTGCAGGTGGTGAGTTCCCGTTTGCTGAACAAGGTGGCAGGGGACTGTCGCTGGCACCGTGGGTAGATTTTCCTGACCGCCCTAAGGGCAAATATGGATTGTACTCTCTGTGGTGCTGTGCCCGTGTGCAATGTGCAGAGATGCTTGAAAGAACTAGAACAACACATATTGGCATTAGAGCAAGAACCCCATGGCCCTGAAGAACCCAGCATCTCTGACAGCGAAGCAGTAAGTGACTGATGATGAACGTTATGAGACTGTGGGTCCCCACTCAACAATGAGGCCCATTGTGCAGCAGAAAGTGAAGCGTGAGCAGCCTAAGGCCAAGGGGGGTCATCCTCAAGGGGTCCCCAGTATGACTGATTCACAACGTATGGGCCACAAACTCAGGCGGAGTTGTTGACTGGGTAAGCAGTTTCAGCAAAAAAAAGCAAGAGGAACCCTTGGCAGCATGACTTTCGTGACTCTGGGACACAGGGGTGGGTCCGGCGCCAGTGAAGGTTTTCTTAAACATTATTCTTGGGCTTCCCTGGTGGCTCAGCTGATAAAGAGTCCGCCTGCAACATGAGAGACCTCGGTTTGATCCCTGGGTCAGGAAGATTCCCTGGAAAAGGGAACAGCTACCCACTCCAGTATTCTGGCCTGGAGAATTCCATGGACTGTATAGTCCATGGGGTCACAGAATCGGACACAATGGAGTGACTTTCACTTCACTTCACTTAGAGAAGTAGAGGGCTGGCACATGAGACCCCACTTTGAAAGTGTGAAGACCCAAAAGCAGGCCATACAGATTATGTGGAGGCAGCTGTGGGTGGATTTGTGTGAAGGTACACTGTAAAGGACTGGAAAAGGTCAGTTTTCATTCCAATCCCAAAGAAAGGCAATGCCAAAGAATGCTCAAACTACCACACAATTGCACTCATCTCACACGCTAGTAAGGTAATGCTCAAAATTCTCCAAGCCAGGCTTCAGCAATATGTGAACCGTGAACTTCCAGATGTTCAAGCTGGTAGTAGAAAAGGCAGAGGAACCAGAGATCAAATTGCCAACATCCACTGGATCATCGAAAAAGCAAGAGAGTTCCAGAAAAACATCTATTTCTGCTTTATTGACTGTGCCAAAGCCTTTAACTGTGTAGATCACAATAAACTGTGGAAAATTCTGAAAGAGATAGGAATACCAGACCACCTGACCTGCCTCTTGAGAAACCTATATGCAGGTCAGGAAGCAACAGTTAGAACTGGACACGGAACAACAGACTAGTTCCAAATAGGAAAAGGAGTACGTCAAGGCTGTATATTATCACCCTGCTTATTTAACTTATGTGCAGAGTACATCATGAGAAACACTGGGCTGAATGAAGCACAAGCTGGAATCAAGATTGCGGGGAGAAATATCAATAACCTCAGATATGCAGATGACACCACCCTTATGGCAGAAAGTGAGGAGGAACTCAAAAGCCTCTTGATGAAAGTGAAAGTGGAGAGTGAAAAAGTTGGCTGAAAGCTCAACATTCAGAAAACAAAGATCATGGCACCTGGTCCCATCACTTCATGGCAAATAGATGGGGAAACAGTGGAAACAGTGTCAGACTTTATTTTCTGGGGCTCCAAAATCAGTGCAGATGGTGACTGGAGCCATGAAGTTAAAAGACGCTTACTCCTTGGAAGAAAAGTTATGACCAACCTAGATAGCGTATTGAAAAGCAGAGACATTACTTTGCCAACAAAGGTCCGTCTAGTCAAGGCTATGGTTTTTCCAGTGGTCATGTATGGATGTGAGAGTTGGACTGTGAAGAAAGCTGAGCACCAAAGAATTGATGCTTTTGAACTGTGGGTTTGGGGAAGACTCTTGAGAGTCCCTTGGACTGCAAGGAGATCCAACCAGTCCATTCTAAAGGAGATCAGCCCTAGGTGTTCTTTGGAAGGATGATGCTAAAGCAGAAACTCCAGTCTTTGGCCACCTCATGCAAAGAGTTGACTCATTGGAAAAGACTCTGATGCTGGGAGGGACTGGGGGCAGGAGGAGAAGGGGACGACAGAGGATGAGATGGCTGGATGGCATCACCAACTCAATAGACATGGGTTTGGGTGAACTCTGGGAGTTGGTGATGGACAGGGAGGCCTGGCGTGCTGCGATTCATGGGGTCACAAAGAGTTGGACACGACTGAGTGACTGAACTGAAATGAACACTGTAAAGGCTGTATCCTATGATGGGTGGTGTAGATTTAGGCTGTATCCTATCATGTATAAAGACTATGTCCTTGAACACTAACCTCTGATTCTCTAGTCGATTTAGAAAAGTGTAATCAGTGGGTGGTCTGTGAAGGCTGTACAGATCCCTTCCTTGAAGGAGTGAGCCCAGCGCCTGTGGGAGGTTTTGTGGGTCCTTAATAAAATTCCACAGGAGTGGAATTGCCCCTATGGAGGCTTTCCTACAATCTCACAAGGACAGATAGTGGACTGGGCTTGGCCATGAAAGATAAAGGCACTCCAAATATGGTGGGTGTTTCTTCTAGCACCATGAGGGCAAGGACTGCAACAGGAGTCCCGAGTGATACCTGGTGTTGGGTTTTGCTATGTGTTGGGGTTGTAACTGTTTGTTGTTGTGGCTACCACTGTGGTAAGATGCAAATCCAAGGGTCAGCGATACTCGCCAAGGGAATATCGCAGACGGACGGTGCATAGCATGTGAGCAAGAGACCCTAAAGGGATGGAGTGCGGGGAGAGAGCAAGTTAGCTAAAACGGCGTGTGCAGGCTCTCTCCTCCCATGTTCTGTAAATAATGACTACTTAACAGCTGAGATCAAATATAGCACTGCCCCTGTGCCTCCCGAGGAGCTGGCTTCATCTCAGGTTACCATACGTGTATGGTGCATAGGTGAGCTTCACCTAAATAAGCGGCATTGTTATTGCTGCATCACAGCTGTGTCAGTTGGGTCAGCCACTAGAGGACAGCCTATAGCGTGTCTTCTGCCACGGCTGCTGCGTCAGGCAGGAGAGGGAATAAATGTGTCTGCAGTTCCTACGGCTCATCAAGTCTTCTAGCCTCTCAGCTCGCATCTTGCCTTCCCTGGGTTCATGGAACAGTGTGCACAGTGAGAGAGAGCAAGACCATTGGTGTCATGAGCAGGATGAAGCGCGATGCAGTTCCCCTGGTCTCTTTCTTACAATTTGATATGCACACATAATACGTGTACAGTGTAGTTGACAGAATTGCCCAGGAGGGAACTGGGAGTAAATCATTTGTCATGACAGTGGGTTTTGAGTTCAAGGCAAAGAGCAGCGTGGAGGCCTTAAGGGAAGAGTGTCCCGTGGCCACCCAAACCATGACTTATTTTACCCCTACCACTGCCAAACGGTGGAGCTACAAAGCTCATCTTCCCATGTTGCACATAACTCTGCCCTTGGAATTCAGTGTCTAAAACTGATTCCAGAGGAGGCAATGGCACCCCACTCCAGTACTCTTGCTTGGAAAATCCCATGGATGGAGGAGCCTGGAAGGCTGCAGTCCATGGGGTCGCTGAGGGTCGGACATGACTGAGAGACTTCACTTTCACTTTTTACTTTCATGCACTGGAGAAGGAAATGGCAACCCACTCCAGTGTTCTTGCCTGGAGAATCCCAGGGACGGGGGAGCCTGGTGGGCTGCCGTCTATGGGGTCGCACAGAGTTGGACACGACTGAAGTGACTTAGCATAGCATAGCATAGCAAAACTGATTCAGTTATGTCAGTGTTGCAGTCTGGATCATGGTACCACATTTTTGGTTGCAGTACAGAGAAGGACAAGGTGATACTAGACTTTGGAAATAAAGTCTTTTTCAGCTGTTACTATCATACAAAAGTCACATGAACTTCTTGAAAACTAAATTTCTTCATTTGTAAAATGTAGTTAGTAAGCCTACCTAATCCATGGGTATTTGCACAAATGACAAGAAATAGGACAAGGGGAAATTTTATTTTGATCTATTCCTGACTTTTTTTTTTTTTTTTTTTGAAGGTAACTTGGTAACTTTCAAAAGTATATACAGTAAGACAGACTAATTAAAGTTTTTAGAAAATTAACACAAGCAAAAAATAGAAACAGGGAAATAAAGCCAGGTGTATGATAAGCACTAAATTTATACCATACAGTCTGAAATTTTGTTAAAGATGAGCTGTATTTCTCAATCTGTGTTTCCTAGCAGCCCAAGCAAACTCTGAAATGATGTTTACCAGTATCTGAAGGATTAAGACTATTTTTTTTTAGTTCATGTGTAATTACTCTGTAAATTCTAAGTGTAATTAGTGATAATTATTTATGCTTTCTTTACTCAGTTTTCTTATTCATGAAATGATAATTATACCTACTGAATGAGATAAGTATACTTTTTGAAATTAAATAATTGGATTAAATAATTCATACTCCTGACATGTAGTGCAATTTCACTAAATACTAGGCATTATTAGTACAAAGAAAAACATTGCAATCAGTGACACCAGCATGTCTGTCCCTACTTTCACTGATAATATTTTACTACCACTAATGCTTCGATTACTAGCAGGACAATATTTAGCAGCAAACAATTTATCTACTAATTTATCTATTAGAAATTTCTGAGCAGAGAAATGGAAATAAAAACAAAAATAAACAGATGGGACCTAGTTACAATTAAAAGCTTCTGTACAACAAAGGAAACTATAAGCAAGGTGAAAAGACAGCCTTCAGAATGGGAGAAAATAATGGCAAGTGAAGCAACTGACAAACAACTAATCTCAAAAATATACAAGCAACTCCTGCAGCTCAATTCCAGAAAAATAAACGACCCAATCAAGAAGTGGGCCAAAGAACTAAACAGACAGTTCTCCAAAGAAGACATACAGATGGCTAACAAACACACGAAAAGATGCTCAACATCATTCATTATCAGAGAAATGCAAATCAAAACCACAATGAGGTACCATTTCACTCCAGTCAGAATGGCTGCTATCCAAAAGTCTATAAGCAATAAATGCTGAAGAGGGTGTGGAGAAAAGGGAACGCTCTTACACTGTTGGTGGGAATGCAAACTAGTACAGCCACTATGGAGAACAGTGTGGAGACTCCTTAAAAAACTGGAAATAGAACTGCCTTATGACCCAGCAATCCCACTGCTGGGCATACACACCAAGGACACCAGAATCGAAAGAGACACGTGTACCCCAATGTTCATTGCAGCACTGTTTATAATAGCCAGGACATGGAAGCAACCTAGATGTCCATCAGCAGACGAATGGATAAGAAAGCTGTGGTACATATACACAATGGAGTATTACTCAGCCATTAAAAAGAATACATTTGAATCAGTTCTAATGAGGTGGATGAAACTGGAGCCTATTATACAGAGTGAAGTAAGCCAGAAAGAAAACCACAAATACAGTATACTAATGCATATATATGGAATTTAGAAAGATGGTAACGATAACCCTGTATGCGAGGCAGCAAAAGAGACACAGATGTATAGAATAGACTTTTGGACTCTGTGGGAGAGGGCGAGGGCAGGATGATATGGGAGAATGGCATTGAAACCCATAAATTATCATATGTGAAACGAATTGCCAGTACAGGTTCAATGCATGAGACAGGGTGCTCGGGGCTGGTGCACTGGGATGACCCAGAGGGATGGTATGGGTAGGGAGGTGGGAGGGGGGTTCAGGATGGGGAACACATGTACACCCATGGTGGATTCATGTCAATGTATGGCAAAAACCACTACAATATTGTAAGGTAAAATAAATAAATAAAACTGAAAAAAAAAAAAAAAAACTTTACCAAATTTGCTTCTTAGTTTTAACAGTTGTGTGTGTGTGTGTCTGGAGTCTTCAAGATTTTCTGTATATAATATCATGCATCTGCAAGCAGAGACAATTTTATCTCTTCTTTTCTAATTTGAATGCTTTCTTTATTCCTTGTCTAATTGCTCTGGCTAGGACTTTCACTACTATTTTGAATAGAAGTGGTGAGGGTGGGCATCCCTGACTTGTTCCTGACTTTAAAGGAAAAGCTTTTAGAATTTTCTTGTTGAGTGACTTAGGAATAAGTTTAACCAAGGAGGTGAAAGATCCATACACTGAAAACTGTAAGACACTGATGAAAAAATTTTAAGAAAATACGAATACGTGGAAAATATCCCATGTGTATGGACTGGAATAATCTAAATATGTTCATGATATCTCTAAGTCATCTACAGATTCAATAAAATTCCTATCAAAATTCCATTGCCATGTTGAACAGAAAAAGAAAAAAAAAAATCCTAAAATTCATATGGAACCACAAAAGACCCCAAATAGCAAAAATTACTTTGAGCAAGAAGAACAAAGCTGGAGGCACCACACTTTCTGATTTTAAAAGAAATCTGTAACAAGAATGTCAAGAAGATGCAACAGAAAAATGACTGTTTAAAAAATAGTGTTGGGAAAAGTGAATATCCATATGCAGAACAATGAAATGAGGTCCTTATCTCACACCATTTATAAAAATCAAAACAAAATAGATTAAAGACATAAGTGTAAGACCTGAAACCATGTAACTATTTTTACCTATGAATCTTGACACTGGTCTGAGCAATGTTTTTTGACTATAACCCCCAAAGCACAGGCAACAAAAAAAAAAGTAGACAAGTGGGATTGCATCAAACTAAAAGCTTTCTGAAGAGCTAAGGAAATAATCAAGTTAGGAGCCAACCATGGAATGAAAGAAATTTTTGTAAACCTTACATCTGATAGGAAGTCAATATCCAAATAAACAAGGAAGTTAACTCAATAGCCTGTGTGTGTGTGTGTGTGTGTGTGTGTGTGTGTGTATGTGTATATAACTCAATTAAAAAGTGGGAAAATAACTTGTTTGGATGTTTTTCAAAAAACACATACAAATGGTGAATAGGCATTTTAAAAAAATGTTTCATATCACTAATGATCACAGAAATGCAAATCAAAACTATGGTAAGATATCACCTCATGCCTGTTAGAAGGACTATTCCCTGGTGGCTCAGATGATAAAGAATCTAAGAACAACACAGCACACACATGTATAGTATATGTGTGTGCATATACACACACATACATTTTCTTTATCTCAGTTCAGTTCATTTACTCAGTCGTGTCCGACTCTTTGTGACCCTATGGACCGCAGCACGCCAGGCCTCCCTGTCCATCACCAACTCCGGGAGTTTACTCAAACTCACGTCCATTGAGTTGGTGATGCCATTCAAACATCTCGTCCTCTGTCGTCCCCTTCTCCTCCTGCCCTCAATCATCCCCAGCACCAGAGTCTTTTCCAATGAGTCAGCTCTTCACATGAGGTGGCCAAAGTATTAGAGTTTCAGCTTCAACATCAATCCCTCCAATGAACACCCAGGACTGATCTCCTTTCGGATGGACTGGTTGGATCTCCTTGCAGTCCAAGGGACTCTCAAGAGGCTTCTCTAATACCACAGTTCAAAAGCATCAATTCTTCTGCGCTCAGCTTTCTTTATAGTCCAGCTCTCACATCCATACACGACTACTGGAAAAAACCATAGCTGAGACCAGAAGGACTTTTGTTGGTAAGGTAATGTCTCTGTTTGTTAATATGCTGTCTAGGTGCATCATAGCTTTTCTCCCCATGGCTGCAGTCACCGTCTGCAGTGATTTTGGAGCCCCCAAAAATAAAGTCTGTCACTGTTTCTATTGTTTCCCATCAGTTTGCCATGAAGTGATGGGACTGGATGCCATGATCTTCGTTTTCTGAATGTTGAGCTTTAAGCCAACTTTTTCACTCTCCTCTCTCACTTTCATCAAGAAGCTCTTTAGTTCTTCTTTGCTTTCTGCCATAAGGGTGGTGTCATCTGCATATCTGAGGTCATTGACATTTAACCCAGAAATTTTGATTCCAGTTTGTGCTTCATTCAGCCCAGTGTTTCTCATGATGTACTCTGCATATAAGTTGAATAAGCAAGGTGACGATATACAGCCTTGACATCCTTTCCCTATTTGGAACCCGTCTGTTGTTCCATGTCCAGTTCTAACTGTTGCTTCCTGACCTGCACACAGATTTCTCAAGAGGCAGGTCAGGTGGTCTGGTATTCCTATCTCTTTCAGAATTTTCCACAGTTTGCTGTGATCCACACAGAAAGGCTTTTGGTATAGTCAATAAAGCAGAAATAGATGTTTTTCTGGAACTCTTTTGCTTTTTCAATGATCCAGTGGATGTTTTCAATTTGATCTCTGGTTCCTCTGCCTTTTCTTAATCCAGCTTGAACATCTGGAAGTTCATGTTTCACATACTATTGAAAAATTGGCTTGAAAACTTGGAGCCTGGCTTGGAGAATTTTGAGCATTACTTTCTAGTGTGTGAGATAAGTGCAGTTGTGCAGTAGTTTGAGCATTCGTTGACATTGTTTCTTTGGGATTGGAATGAAAACTGAACTTTTCCAGTCCTGTGGCCACTGCTGAGTTTTCCAAATTTGCTGGCATATTAAGTACAGCACTTTCACAGCATCATCTTTTAGGATTTGAAATAGCTCAACTGAAAGTCCATCACCTCCACTAGCTTTGTTTGTAGTGATGCTTCCTAAGGCCCACTTGACTTCACATTCCAGGATGTCTGGCTCTAGGTGAGTGATCACACCATCTTGGTTATCTGGGTCATGATCTTTTTTGTACAGTTCTGTGTATTCCTGCCACCTCTTCTTAATATCTTCTGCTTCTGTTAGGTCCATACCATTTCTGTCCTTTAGTGTACCCATCTTTGCATGAAATGTTCCCTTGTTGTCTCTAATTTTCTCAAAGATATCTCTAGTCTTTCCCATTGTTTTCTTCTGATCATTTCTTTGCACTGATCACTGAGGAAGGCTTTCTTCTCTCTCCTTGCTATTCTTTGGAACTCTACATTCAAATGGGTATGTCTTTCCTTTTCTCCTTTTCCTTTCACTTCTCCTTAGCCTCTGCTGTTTGTAAGGCCTCCTCAGAAACCATTTTGCCTTTTTGCATTTCTTTTTCTTGAGGATGGTCTTGATCCCTGCCTCCTGTACAATGTTCTTTATCTATTCATCCATTAATGGACACTGAATCTGTTTCCATATCTTGGCTCTTGTGAATAATTCAGCAATGAATATCTCTTCAAAGTTTTCATTTCCTTTGTGTATATACCAAGAAGTAGGATTGCTTGATTATGTGGTGGTTCTATTTTTAATATTTTGAGGAAAACCTATACATATTTTGATAATGTCTGCACCAATTTACATTCCCCTCAATAGTGCACAAGGATACGCTTTACTCCACATCTTTCTCAGCATTGTTGTTTTCTGTCTTTGAGTTTATGCTATGCTTAGTAGCTCAGTCGTGTCCAACTCTTTGCGACCTTATGGACTGTAGCCCTCAAGGCTCCTGTGTCCATGGGGATTCTCCAAGCAAGAATACTGGAGTGGACTGCCATGCCTTTCTTCAGGGGATCTTGCCAACCCAGAGATTGAACCCAGGTCTCCCACATTGCAGGTGGATTCTTTACTGACTGAGTTACCACACACACACACACACACACACACACACACACACATACTATTAATGTGTGTGTGCAAAAAGTGAAAGTGTTAATTGCTCAGTCATGCCCAACTCTTTGAGATCTCAAGGACTGTAGCCCATCAGGCTCCTCTCTCCATGGAATTCTCCAGAAATTAAATGTATATGAGCTTCCCTTGTGGCTCAAATGGTAAAGAGTCTGCCTGTCATGCAGGAGACCCAGGTGGGATTTCCTGGGTAGGGAAGATCCCCTGGAGAAGGGAATGGCAACCCACTCCAGTATTCTTGCCTAGAGAGTTCCACAGGCAGAGGAGTCTGATGGGCTAGAGTCCATGGTGTCTCAAAGAATTGGACACGAATGAGCAACTTTCACTCACTAGCTCATAATGTAAATACAACTATATATATATATACATATACATATAGTAATTGATTCTGATTGATCTTGGGAAGCAAAATGAAGTGGAGAGATCAAAGGACATTTGGGAGAAGCAATTTGTCACACATTGATGGATGTACGTGCTTAGAGTGTGTCATGTTAAGGTCATGCCAATGTTTCTGGCATATGTAATTTAGTGTATGAAGATATCATTCCTTGAAAAAGAGGATACAGAAAAAAATAGAAAGTGGGAGCAGGGAGGGGCAAATGGTTATTTTTTAAATGAATAATGAATTAGAAGTATATGATACACCTAACTGAAATAGTTTATGACTTCATTAGATATTATCTAAAAGACTCTCAGGAATGAAAACCTGATGGTCTATTTCCTCTCTGTATCTGTCTCTCTGTCTGTCTGTCTCTCTTTCTTTCTCTCTGAGGGGGCAATCCAGTCTATAGAGATAGAATCAGAAACATATGTCTTAGACGTCAAAGTGAAAGCTAAAGAAAATAACTGGTGTAATTGCTTAATTGGTGGTTGTCAAGTAAGTGAGGAGGGAAGGAAATGTAATTAGAGTTTGGTAATTTTCCATACTTTCGGATATCTATCATATTCTTTCTTCCTCTGTCCAAGAGGTGTACAAGAAGTATAATTTTCATTGACTGATGTACTGATATATTTATATGTATTTCATTTTTCTGACATGTTGATTTTCTTGTATACTAGTGACTTATCCTGAAGTTCCACAGACATGCATCTTCAGTTTATGCTGTGTAGGTACCAGATAATTCCTTCCTGAGAGAGTAAATGACCCCACAATAACCTCCAAGCATTAAGTTACCAAAGCATTTCTAAGAGATATGGCAATTTATAATGTAGCTCTAAGATCAAATAGCTACTAAACTCTCTTTACATTTTGGAAATATCATTCTCTGACCACATAACAGAGAGATACAGAATTCACAATTTGTTTAATTCACTACATTCACAGGGTATTATGGTACCAGTATCATGGGAGCACAACGTTACTTCAAAAGTAAATTCAAAGCCCTGATCCTTTAATAAATTAAACTTAGCATTTTCATACTATTCCTTACACCACTTCAGTTCAGTTCAGTCAGTCAGTTCTGTCCAAATCTTTGTGACCCTATGGACTGCAGCACACCAGGCTCCTGGAGTTTACTCAAACTCATATCCAGCGTGTTGGTGATGCCATCCAACCATCTCATTCTCTCTCATCCCCTTCTTCTCCCCTCATCAATCTTTCCCAGAAACAGGGTCTTTTCTAATGAGTTGGTTCCTCGCATAAGGTAGCCAAATATTGGAGTTTCAGTTTCAGCTTCCAATGAAGCAACTGACAAACAACTAATCTCAAAAATATACAAGCAACTCCTACAGCTCAACTCCAGAAAAATAAACGACCCAATCAAAAAATGGGCCAAAGAACTAAATAGACATTTCTCCAAAGAAGACATACAGATGGCTAACAAACACATGAAAAGATGCTCAACATCACTCATTATCAGAGAAATGCAAATCAAAACCACTATGAGGTACCATTTCACACCAGTCAGAACGGCTGCGATCCAAAAGGCTACAAATAATAAATGCTGGAGAGGGTGTGGAGAAAAGGGAACCCTCTTACACTGTTGGTGGGAATGCAAACTAGTACAGCCACTATGGAGAACAGTGTGGAGATTCCTTAAAAAACTGGAAATAGAACTGCCTTATGATCCAGCAATCCCACTGCTGGGCATATACACTGAGGAAACCGGAAGGGAAAGAGACACGTGTAACCCAATGTTCATCGCAGCACTGTTTATAATAGCCAGGACATGGAAGCAACCTAGATGTCCATCAGCAGATGAATGGATAAGAAAGCAGTGGTACATATACACAATGGAGTATTACTCAGCCATTAAAAAGAATACATTTGAATCAGTTCTAATGAGGTGGATGAAACTGGAGCCTATTATACAAAGTGAAGTAAGCCAGAAGGAAAAACAAATACAGTATACTAACGCATATATATGGAATTTAGAAAGATGGTAACAATAACCCGGTGTACGAGACAGCAAAAGAGACACTGATGTATAGAACAGTCTTCTGGACTCTGTGGGAGAGGGAGAGGGTGGGAAGATTTGGGAGAATGACATTGAAACATGTAAAATATCATGTAAGAAACGAGTTGCCAGTCCAGGTTCGATGCACGATATTGGATGCTTGGGGCTAGTGCACTGGGACGACCCAGAGGGATGGTATGGGGAGGGAGGAGGGAGGCGGGTTCAGGATGGGGAACACATGTATACCTGTGGCGGATTCATTTTTATATTTGGCAAAACTAATACAATTATGTAAAGTTTAAAAATAAAATAAAAGAAAAAAAAAAAAAAAAAAAAGACTGATTTCCTTTAGGATGGACTGGTTGGATCTCCTTGCAGTCCAAGGGACTCTCAAGAATCTTCTCCAACACCACAGTTCAAAAGCATCAATTCTTTGATGCTCAGCTTTCTTTATAGTCCAACTCTCACATCCATACATGACCACTGGAAAAACCATAGCTTTGACTAGTCGGACCTTTGTTGGTAAAGTAATGTCTCTGCTTTTTAATATACTGCCTAGGTTTGACACAGCTTTTCTTCCAAGGAGCAAGCGTCTTTTAATTTCATGGCTGTAGTCACCATCTGCCAGAGAAGGCAATGGCACCCCACTCCAGTACTCTTGCCTGGAAAATCCCATGGATGGAGGAGCCTGGCAGGCTGCAGTCCATGGGGTCGCTAAGAGTCGGGCATGACTGAGCCACTTCACTTTCACTTTTCACTTTCATGCATTGGAGAAGGAAATGGCAACCCAGTCCAGTATTCTTGCCTGGAGAATCACAGGGACAGGGGAGCCTGGTGGGCTGCTGTCTATGGGGGTTGCACAGAGTCAGACACAACTGAAGCGACTTAGCAGCAGCAGCAGTCACCATCTGCAGTGATTTTGGAGCCCAAGAAAATAAAGTCAGCCACTGTTTCCACTGTTTCTCCATCTATTTGCCATGAAGTGATGGGTCCAGACGCCATGATCTTAATTTTCTGAATGTTGAGTTTTAAGCCAACTTTTTCACTCCCCTCTCTCACTTTCATCAAGAGGCTCTTCAGTTCTTCTTTGCTTTCTGCCATAAAGGTGGTGTCATCTGTGTATCTGAGTTTATTGAAATTTCTCCTTGCAATCTTGATTCCAGCTTGTGCTTCATCTAGCCCAGCATTTTTCATGATGTACTCTGCATATAAATTAAATAAACAGGGTGACAATATACAGCCTTGATGTACTCCTTTTCCTATTTGGAACCAGTCTGTTGTTCCATGTCCAGTTCTCACTGCTGCTTCTTGACCTGCATACAGATTTCTCAGGAGGCCAGTCAGTTGGTCTGGTATTTCCATCTCTTTCAGAATTTTCCATAGTTTGTTGTGATCCACAGAGTGAAATCCTTTAAAATTTTCATTCGGCCTAGATTTTCCCTATTTCAGAAAGGAGACAATTGAATGAACAACTGGTTAGCGAACTGAATTCTCAGTAATGCCCCTGACATATGTGAATGACTAACAAATATTTAGTAAGTATTTAGTTAGTAGTTATATAAGTTTAGTTATGTAATTAATGTGTAGTTCGGAATTTTTTCTACACTTTCCTGTGACAAAACCAGTGTACTTAATGCCTCTCAGTTTGCTTTTTCTTTTTAATTTTTTTTTTTTAATGTTTGCCCGGGTCTTTTCAGATATCTTCTTTTTTCCTTTTGCTGAACAGTTTTGTCTTCCTTTTATTGTGGCTTCTTCAAAATGAAGTGCTAACTACAACACTTTCCTAAAATCTTCACTATCCCCCCGCACATTGATATGGTCAAAGGAAAGCAGCCAGGCCTGGATCATGTGTAGATCCCTGCAACTGAGACTTTGTAGGTAGCCTTCAAAACACACAAAGTGATCTAAGCACAGATGAACTCCCATTAACCATGTTTTCATGCCTGATTCACTTATCTCAATATTCCATGTCCTTATGCCCACAATAGTAAAACAGATGAAAAATGAGGGCAAATGTTTTGAACATAAAAGACTGATGTTCTTATATATAAAATGCTTCTATAAACCACAAAGAAATGTAAGTTAGTGATCAGATTTTAACAAAGGGGCAAAGAATATGAATATGCCGTCCATAGGAAAGGAAATGAAGGGTTTTTAAATATCTTAGGAAATGTCCAGCCACACTTTCAATTAAGATTAGATCATAAGAACTTATTTATCTAGACTTTGAGACTGGCAAAGATAAAAATTGGAGAACCATGTTAATACAATTGTGGGGAATTGTCTTACATTGTCAGTGGGGGTGTAAATTGGAACAAAGTTTACATAGAAAACTGGGCAACATCTATCTAAACTAAATTTTTTAAAAAAATTTTGGACAAAGCAGTTTTATTTCTAAAAAGTTTTCCTATAGGAATAAATACAAGATGTTCATTTTGGTATTTTTGTGACAGCAAAATACTATAAATCAAAATGTTCATTGGTTTAGAATTTGATGGATAAATTATGGCATGTGGACATTAAAAAAATAAGGCAATTTATAACTGGATTCAAAAATATGTCAGTAAGCTAGAAAGCAACATGTATAATCATTATGTGGATGGCTCTTGTATATCTTTAAAAGATGTATAATCATAACTACTTGTATGCATGGAGGATATTCAGATGGATACATGAAATAGTAACAGTGGTTACATCTTGGAAAGAGCACTGGAGAATGAAGAGCACAGAATGAGAGAGAAACTTGCATTCCAGATATCTACAGAGATGAATTACATATGTGCAGATATGCATTAGTGAATATACTATTAAAACTATGTCTATAAGGAATGATGCTGAAGCTGAAACTCCAGTACTTTGGCCACCTCATGCGAAGAGTTGACTCATTGGAAAAGACTCTGATGCTGGGAGGGATTGGGGGCAGGAGGAGAAGGGGATGACAGAGGATGAGATGGTGGGATGGCATCACTGACTCGATGGACGTGAGTCTGAGTGAACTCCGGGAGTTGGTGATGGACAGGGAGGCCTGGCGTGCTGCAATTCATGGGGTCACAAAGAATCGGACACGACTGAGCGACTGAACTGAACTGAACTGAACTGATGAAGTAAAACATTACATTTTTAAACAATCAACTTAAGTGTTTTGATTTTTTAGCTATCTATCTGCTGAAGCTGAAGCTCCAACACTTTGGCCATCTGATGTGAAGAACTGGCTCACTGGAAAAGACCCTGATGCTGGGGAAGATTGAAGGCAGGAGGAGAAGGGGACGACAGAGGATGAGGTGGTTGGACGGCATCACCGACTCTATGGACATGAGTTTGAGCAAACTCTGGGAGTTGGTGATGGACAAGGAGGCCTGGCATGCTGCTGTCCATGGGGTCACAAAGAGTCGGACACAATTGAGCGACTGAACTAAACTGAACTGAACTGAACTATCTATTATGGTCTGTAACAAATATCCCCAATTATTGTTCTTGGAGCCTTAGAACGATAAACATGTATGTACCAATTTCTCCGGATTTAGTACCTGGGATGAGGCTTAGCTGGAACGTGTCTCAGTTAAGGTCTGTCAAGATATTGTATAGATTAATAGCCAGGCTGCAGTCATCTCAAAACTTCATTAGCTTAAGGATCCACTTTCAAGCTCACTTACATAGTCGCTGGCAGCCCTTAGTCCTTTCTTACATTGGTCTGTCCACACACATAGCAACCCCTCAGCCACATGGCCATTGGCTTTTCCCAGAGGGAGAATAAGAATGAGTGAGCAAGACAAAGCCCTGATGCTTTAATAAGCAAAGCTTATAAGTGTCATCCTATTCCTTCCACCACATACAGTCATTTAGAAGTGAGTGAATAGGTTTAGCCCATACTCAAGCAGAAGGGGTTACACAAGGGGATGAATACAAGGGGCCATTTAGAAGCTGCCTAACGCATGGTTTTACGTCTGGATGTTAAGGGAATAGATGTTTATCGAAATCAGGCAAGAGAATTTTAGTTTTGGCTTCATGGGCTATCTTTTTGATGATTTTGGTTTGATTTTTGGAGGCAAACAGTTATCTCCTTAAATTGAAACTGAAAAATTTGGTGAATAGTGTTAGGTGATGGAGAAGGCAATGGCAACCCACTCCAGTGCTCTTGCCTGGAGGGTCCCATGGATGGAGGAGCCTGGTGGGCTGCAGTCCATGGGGTCGAGAAGAGTTGGACACGACTGAGCAACTTCACTTTCACTTTTCACTTTCATGCATTGGAGAAGGAAATGGCAACCCACTCTAGTGTTCTTGCCTGGAGAATCCCAGGGACGGGGGAGCCTGGGGGGCTTCCGTCTATGGGGTCGCACAGAGTCGGACACGACTGAAGCGACTTAGCCACAGCAGCAGCAGTGTTAGGTGATGTGATTTACTCCAAATAGGGTTTTGACTGTAAAGTAAGAATATACTCCGTGGCTGAGTCATTGGTGTTTTCATTCATCACAGCAGCTACAAGGTGATTTTCAAGTGCACACATTTCCTTTATGTTGTAGACAGGGAAAATGGCAGTCAGATTATGGTTGACTGGGAAATATAAGATTTAGGGGGAGACTCAAGGCTGAAACAAGGGGTGCCCTTCTCTTACTAATGTCCCTGGCACGTGATCTGTCTGCTTCCCCCCATGTGACAGTTTTGCAGCTGGGGAAGTTGCTTCCTCATCCAAGGCCAGCTCCAAACCCTTCCTTTTGTTCTTGCTGGGAAATCCTCTTGAGCTTTTAACTGGAATTAAAACATTACTGAAAAGTCATCTGTCTCAAATCTCAGCCATGGTGCAAAAGATTGTCCTGTGAACTGATCTAGTTACAGAAGGAAGTTTTTAAAATTATTGTTAAAAATAATTCTTTAAGATGTAGCTTATTCTAAAATTTCTCAAAGTAAATTGGTGGAAAGTATCATTGTGATGTTTATCTTTGGCGTGCTGCAATACATGGGGTTGCAAAGAATCAACCACCACTTAGTGACTGAACAACAAGTATATATTTCATAGCACAGGGAACTATAACTATAGTCAACATTTTGTAATAATCTATAAAGGAAAATAATCTGAAAAATAGACATGTATGTACAGTTGAATCACAGTACTACAAACCTGAAACTACCACATTATAACTGAATTATTTTTCAACAAAATGTATATGTATTTAATTCTAAAGACAAAACAATGCAATATAGCCACTATGAAGTTGGAAAAGTTGGTAAACTATTAAATAACTGAAACCTACAGGAAGGGCCGCATGGCCCCATAATATCCACACAAGGAACTACTGCTCCCTCGACAAGAATATAAGCTTCTGAGAATGACGGGACATAGAGAAGCAGAGGAAAGGAAGCCCTGCGCTCATAAATTCTCAGCTCCCAAGCTTTCCCTCCACAGGAACGCATTTTTATAAACCCTATTCTTTGGTTCTGAATCGTGTAGAGACTCTGCAGGCCCAGCTGTATGCTAAAATGTAATGGGGCCAACCTGACCCAGCCATGCAAATAATTTTTACAAAGAGGGCCTAAAACCAGCATTAACTAAACTGTGCAATATGCCAGAAATTGGCTCCCATTTCAAGAATTAACCCACAGGGTCCTCAGTAATAAGTTAACCCTCTTCATGGAAAACCACATTTTTATCCACTCAAAGTATCAAAAGTCAGTGATCTTTGTGAAGTGCCTGAGTTAGTCAGGGGAGGTATTTTCTAAGACCTTAAGCAAAAGCGGTTACATTCTCTTTTTTTCACTTGTTCCCATGTGAAAGGGGGGGAAAAAAAAACTTACATGTTATTACATCTAATGTTACATGTTAAAGTCTTGTAAAGATTAGAGTTTTTATTTTTTATTTTTTTTATTATGGGAGATCGGTCCACATGTTATCCCAGATTCATAGCAGGACTCATACACTTTGTTAATATTTTCTGACTAACAGAGCATGAAGGACTCACACAGATACTTTCCAAAGCAATAAAACTCCAATTATTTTCTCTGAGCTATCATCTTAAACGTTTGATTTATACCAAAAGGAAACAAATCCTACTGCATGGGTAGCAGCCAGTTCAGAAAGCTGCACCAGTTAAACATTTCATAATTTTGGAAGCATCATCTGCCAAAGCAGCATGAAACACCCTTAAACAGACAGAGGGGAAGGACCAAAAGACATTGCAGTTGAATCTCTCTTATCATAACATGAGACACAGAAGCCAAGAAACATTCACAATTTTTTTTTCAAAAGTTTGGACTTCAGTGTTGAGGCAGTCCAAGCACGGGTTGGAAAAGAATTTCCAGACATAGAGCATTTCAGAAAGTAATGAGTTTATTCAGAACAAAGGACAGAGATAGTGTGGACACTGAGAGTACAGCAGGCCAAGCTCCTGACAGGCCAGGGAGAGTCGACGTGTTTCACGGGTTAGGAGCCGGTGACCTCAGGAAGATTCCTGCTGGAAGGCTGGCATTAGGCGATTGATTAGGTTGCTATACGGTGACTACCAGGGTGGGCATTTTTGCCTAATTTGGGGTCTGGAAGCTTTCTGGTGATGATCGGGGGGCTTTTGGCAACAGTTGCAAAGGGGCTCGGTGAGCTTTGGAGCTGACTTTGATTCTGGGCTCCACTTCTGTGGCTTTGGTACAAAGTCTTGCACCTGTGACCTTGGGGCAAGACTCAACGTTCTGCACATCATGGGCTTATACAGCCTAGGTTATCCATTGATCTTTGCCCTGGCTCCTTAACTTTGAGCAGTCCTGTGGCGTGTGTTTGAAGATAAACATAAGCAGGTTTCCAGGAGAGAGAATCCATATTTTAGCTACTTGCTAAGACCACCACATACAAGAAGGTGAACCTGTTGAACATTTAGAATGCTTTCAATTTATTTCTAATCATTTTTCAAGAGTGCACAGTGAATCAGGATATATCCACTGGTTGCAGCAGATGGTTTCATTTTACTCAACATGAAAGATATTTTTCAGTATCTTAGAAGGTAAAATGAATACATTTTATTATCATATAAAAGAAAAAAGGCACCCAAAACATTAAGCATACCTAACATTTGGAGAAGGCAATGGCAACCCACTCCAGTACTCTTGCCTGGAAAATCCCGTGGATAGAGGAGCCTGGTAGGCTGCAGTCCATGGGGTCGCTAGGAGTCAGACACAACTGAGCGACTTCACTTTCACTTTTCCCTTTCATGCATTGGAGAAGGAAATGGCAACCCACTCCAGTGTTCTTGCCTGGAGAATCCCAGGGACGGGGCAGCCTGGTGGGCTGCTATCTATGGGGTTGCAGAGTCGCACACGACTGAAGCGATTTAGCAGCAGCAGCAGCAGCAGCAGCAACATTTACTGAACATTTTCTATGTAGTGGCTTTACCTTTATCTCCATTCATCCCCTCAGTAATTCTACAAGCTTGAAACTGGTATTATCAGCCTCATTTTATAGAAGCTAAGCATGGATGTCAAGATGTTGACTAACTTGCTCTAGATTATTCAGCTATCAAGTAGCAGGTAAGGATACAAGGCCTGAGAAGGCAATGGCACCCCACTCCAGTACTCTTGCTTGGAAAATCCCATGGATGGAGGAGCCTGGTAGCTTCAGTCCATGGGGTCGCTAAGAGTCGGGCATGACTGAGCCACTTCACTTTCACTTTTCACTTTCATGCATTGGAGAAGGAAATGGCAACCCACTCCAGTGTTCTTGCCTGGAGAATCCCAGGGACTGGGGAGCCTGGTGGGCTTCCGTCTATGGGGCCGCACAGAGTCAGACATGACTGAAGTGACTTAGCAGGTAGCAAGGATACAAGGCAGCCTTTTTTTTTTTTTTTTTTTTTACTTCAGAATCTGATGTGAAAATTCTTAAAGAGACGGGAATACCAGACCACCTAACCTGCCTCCTGAAAAATCTATATGCAGGTCAGGAAGCAATAGTTAGAACTGGACATGGAACAGACTAATTCCAAATAGGGAAAGGAGTATGTCAAGGCTATATATTTTCACCCTGCTTATTTAACTTATATGCAGAGTACATCATGAGAAATGCTGGGCTGGATGAAGCACAAGCTGGAATCAAGGTTTCCGGGAGAAATTTCAATAACCTCAGATACACAGAGGACACCACTATTATGGCAGAAAGCGAAGAAGAACTGAAAATTGAAAGACGCTTGCTCCTTGGAAGGAAAGTTATGACCAACATAAACAGCATATTAAAAAGCAGAGACATTACTTTACAAACAAAGGTCCATCTAGCCAAAGCTATGGTTTTTCCAGTAGTCTTGTATGCATGTGAGAGTTGGACTATAAGGAAAGCTGAGCACCGAAGAATTGATGCTTTTGAACTGTGATGTTGAAGACTCTTGAGTCCCTTGGACTACAAGGAGATCAAACCAGTCCATCCTAAAGGAAATCAGTCCTGGATATTCATTGGAAGGACTGATGCTGAAGCGGAAACTCCAATACTTTGGCCACCTGATGCGAAGAACTAAATCATTTGAAAAGACCCTGATGCTGGGAAAGAGTGAAGGTGGCAGGAGAAGGGGATGACCAAGGACAAGATGGTTGGATGCCATCACTGACACAGTGGACATGGATTTGAGTAAACTCCAGGAGCTGGCAATGGACAGGGAGGCCTGGAGTGCTGCCATCCATGGGATCGCCAAGAGATGGCCATGACTGAGCGACTGAACTGAACTGAACTGACCTGATGTGAAGAGCTGACTCATTGGAAAAGACCTTGATGCTGGGGAAGATTGAAGGCGGGAGGAGAAGTAGACACAGAGGATGAGATGGTTGGATGGCATCAATGACTCAACGGACATGAGTTTGAGCAAGCTCTGGGAGGTGGTGAAGGATACGGAAGCCTGGCGTGCCCCAGTCCACAGGGTCGCAAAGAGTTGGGTATGACTGAGTGACTGAACAATAACAAATATGTGAAGACATAAACACTTTAGAAGGCAAGAATCCAGTGTGTGTTTGTTGTTTGTTTCTAGCACAGCCCTATAATAAAAACTTGGCATAATGAATTCTTAAGCAAAATAATACAAAAATCTATTATATTTTTCTCATCTACCTATGTTCAATGTCACAAGAAAAGCATTTAAAAATATCAGGTGATTTCATTAAACATTCTAGGTATATAAAGCACTTTAGCATCGATAGTTTTAACTACAAAATTGATCACACATTGTTATTAAATAGGCAGGATCAAAGTTTCTTTTGTTTTATACAATATACTCAAAGTGCAGTAGATACTTGTCACATATCCTGGTTGCCCAGCATATTTTGAACACCCTGGGTGGGCTAAGGGAATTTCCTTTCATAGGGCAGGACCCTAGAACTCACTTCCACATCCTGGGATTTCAATGTTAGAAATAACAAGTATGTGACTTGATTTGCACATAGAGGCATGTGTTATAATTCTCACAGATTAGATTCATCTATGAGAGCATGGATTTAGAAGTGAGTGGCTTGAGCAAGAACGCATTGCAGACAAAGATGAACATTGGTTTGGGTTCTGGATTTGGAGACTGACTTCCTATGGACAGCAGAAGCCACTGTGGAATATGAGTTTCTGTTCCCTGAGCAGGAGGATTCCATCATGGGATTAAGAGCTTCATCCCTGGAGCATGGCATCTAGCCTGATGCTTCTAAGAACCCTGAGTTGGGGTTCAAGTTCTGGATACCAGGGGAGTGAAAATATGGCACCCTACCTTCCTCCATGAGAACAACTACAAAGAATGCACAGGTTTAATGTGTCACCCTTAGAGGACTCTGAAAAGTGCATATACCAGGTGGGGAGAAGAAATGACACAAAATTCAAAGTATCGCCAAATGTATGATGACTGGAGCATTTCTTCCCTTCTCTTTGGAACTGAGATGAGCCCTCCTGGACTTGTTGCTTCCTAGATGAGCCCTCCTAGGACTCCAGGTCATAAATGGAAGTGGATTGCAGCCACTAAGTTTGTGTAAGTTGTTATGAGCAATAGAAAAGTAATGCAAACACATAAGGAAAGAACTTTGACATAAAGCGAAAACTGATGGAACTGGAATTATAGATGCTAGTCTCTAGTTGAAGACTTCAACACTCCTTTCTCAGTAATAGATAGAACTAGTATATACAAAACAAGTAAAAATATGTAAGAACTTAATCATGAGATTTGTCATTTATTTACATTTAAATGATGAAGGCTTTCAACTCTCCTTGGAAGAAGGAATAGATGGAGCTTGATACCCAGATGAAACTTCTGTTATATAAGCAACTAAGACTTGGGGATGTTTGTTGTTCTCAATACAATAATATCTAGCATTTCTTGGTCAATGCAGTCCACCAAAGGGGTACTATTTAAATAAGGACAAAGCATTCACATAATAACATTCCATATGAACATGAGATAATGAGACAGGTCTCATACTGATGTGGACTGATCTTGAAGATACATTGCTAGTTGAAAATGATATGGTGCAAAAGAAAGTAAACATCAGCTAGCAGGATGCATGTCTGTGCTGTGAGGACAGATGCTCATGATTAGCCTGGGAAGCAAGTGAATCAACACTTTGGGGGACATACCAGGGAATGAAGTTAAGAGGGAGATTTTCAGTGCACACCCTGTCTGTGCTTTCTGAATTTTAAACCTTGAGAGATTATTACCTTTTCAAATATCAATACCTAATTTTATTTTTTAAAAAATCAGTGTTATCCTGACCATGTTTAAAATTACATTTATAGAAAAGAGAGGAAAGAGAAATAAACTACTATGCTTTTAACATTTTCTGACTCCTTAATATTTAGTCCACATACTTTTCCATGTCTTCCATGTAGTCTAGAATAAACTTTAAAAATAAATTTATGAATTTAAGTTTTATAAAATAAAGTGTATTTATTATACTCAAATTCTTTGCTTAAAGAGTACACTTTAATTCCTTCTTTAGCAGTCCAGATTTTGGATCATTTATACCTAATCTATCTTCCTAACTGACCTAATAAGCCTCCTATTATAATCAAACGGAAAAACTTTCTCTTTCCTGGAATACATCTTGTATATTCTTGCCAAAGAGCTCAGGCATACTAATTCTCAAAAAAAAAAAAAAAAAAAAATCACACACACACACACACAAAAACTTGTTTCTTTCAGAGATTAAGGCATATAATAATGAAAAAGAAAAGAACAGACCAAGTTGGGATGTAGACACTTTGCAACTGACACTCACCAATGTGTCTTGTTATCAAACATCATGTTTAAACGTAAGGAGAACTATTTAAGCATGCATATACCTCACTGAAATTATTATTATGTAGTTATATACTATTTCATAATTATATAAAATCTTTACAGATTTTACTGTTTATAGGAACCTATATCTTATTTGAATTTTCCAATTTGTATTATTAAAAATTAGTACTCATGCAGGCTAAATGTAAAATGATTGATTTTTCCATAGAAACTATTTGATTATAAGTGCATATTAGTCATTAGCAAGGAAACTTTTAGGAACACGGATGTTGAAATTATTTTCCAAGTTTTGCCAGACTAAAATTTCAATTTTCTCAACCAATAGTCATCATTGATAACTCAGTTTAGCCCCTGGATGACCCTAACTCTTCCTATGCTATGCTAAGTCACTTCAGTCGTGTCCGACTCTGTGTGACCCCATAGATGGCAGCCCACCAGGCTCCCCCATCCCTGGGATTCTCCAGGCAAGAACACTGGAGTGGGTTGCCATTTCCTTCTCCAATGCATGAAAGTGAAAAGTGAAAGTGAAGTCGCTCAGTCGTGTCCGACTCTTAGCGACCCCATGGACTGCAGGCTACCAGGCTCCTCCGTCCATGGGATTTTCCAGGTAAGAGTAAAAAAGGCTGCTTAGCAGAAAAAGGGAATTATTTTTACACTGTTGGTGGAAATGTAAATTGATAAAACCACTGCGGAGAATGGTATGGAAATTCCTTAAAAAACTAGGAATAAAATGGCCATATGACCCATATGCCCAGTGGGCATATACCCTGAAAAAACTGTAATTCAAAAAGACACATGTACCACTGTGTTCATTGCAGCATTATTTACAATAGCCAGGACCTGGGAGAAACCTAGATGGTCATTGACAGATGAATGGATAAAGAAGTTGTGGTACATATATACAATGGAATATTACTCAGCCATAAGAAGGAACAGATTTGAATTAGTTGAAATGAGATAGATTAACCTAGAACCTGTTAAACAGAGCAAAGTAAGTCAGAAAGAGAGAAACAAATATCATATATTAATGCATACATGTGGAATCTAGAAGAATGTTACTGATGAACTGCTTTACAGGGCAGGAATAGAGATGCAGATGTAGACAGTGGTCTTGTGGGGACACAATGAGGGAAGGAGAGGGTGGCAGGAATCGAAACAGAAGCACTGACATATATACACCATCATGTGTAAAACAGAAAGCTGGTAGGGAGCTACTATATAAGACAGGAAGCCCAGCCCAGCAGTCTATGGTGATGTAAAAGGGTGGGATGGAGTAGGGGATGGGAGGGAAGACCAAGAGGGAGGAGATATATGTATACTTATGACTGATTCACACTGTTGTATGGGAGAAACCAACACAACATTCTAAAGCAATTATCCTCCAATTCAAAAAAAAAAAAGTAGTTTAGCAAAGTGGACTCCAAGGCCACATTGATATAAATACTAATATACAAACTTCCCAGGAAGTCATTGTCCAAATAGAAATAGAAAATGTTTCTCATGCTAACAGGATTTTAGAGTCAATTTGAAAGTCCAGAGTTTTCCAACTCTGTTAAAGGAGGCTCTGCCTCCTCATAGGTCCTGTGTAAATGTCAGAGAGAGGAAATTGGGTCTCCTTGTTTGTGGGAAATCAGCTGTTCTCAGTGTTTTTTACACGGTGATTGTCCTCTTCCTGTGTTATACAATTATCAAACTTAAAGAAAAAAACATTACCCACATAAAGATAAATGATGCAGTGCAAAAAAAAAAAAGAAAAGAAAAAATATATATATAACCAAGTTAGGAATAACAGTTTAAACTGTACTAGGGCAAATAGCTTGTGAGAAGATAGTAAAGAACCTTCAACAGAATGAAACAAGCAAATAAACAAAACAACAAATAAAATAGCAATGAAAATGTAGGATTAGAAAGCAACCACGTTAAAATATTTGTAAAGTCACTAATACACAACAGCTTTGGCTTGAGTAATGTGTAACAGAGAACTCTATGTTAATGATGATGTCACTTGGGGGATAATGATAGTAATAAAAATAATAGAATTGCAGGGCTTGTGATAATATGTATTGCATGCTCATTGTGTCAGGTATCTTCCAAGTTTTTCAAATTTAATTTAATTCTAGCAGCCACGCTGTGATATTGTGGTCAGCTTTGGTTTTGCCATTTTACAGGTGAAGTGCATGCTTAGTTGTTCAGTCCTGTCTAACCCTTTTCTACCCTTTGAACTATAGCCCACCAAGCTCCTCTGTCCATGGGATTTTTCAGGCAAGAATACTGGACTAGGTTGTCATTTTCTTCCTCCAGGGGATCTTTCTGATCCAGGGATCAAACCTGTGTTTCTTGCACTGCACACAATTCTTTATCCAAAGTTTAAAAATACTCAGAACATCCATGTGTATAAGAGAGACAGTAAACATCAAAGGTAAAACTCAAAACCCACATTATTAACTACTATACATGTACATATGTATAGTATACATACTGCTAGCATCTATGAATACAAATAGAATAAAAATAGATTCATACGTTTGAGAGTGATGAGGGAAGAAAGCGATTACTTCAAAAGTTACTAGTATTTCACGTTTGTATATGAAAATGATGTAGCTATATTATCACCATTTTCAAATTATTCTCACAATGTCGTAATTTTTATAGATCCTAACTCCAGCAAGGACTTTAGTAAGTCAATCAGATACCTTTTCAGGAAAAGTGAGGTGCCCTATGACCCATTCTGGCTTCTATTTATAAATTAAATACCTAACCTAAAATGGACGGAGAAGGCAATGGCACCCCACTCCAGTACTCTTGCCTGGAAAATCCCATGGACGGAGGAATCTGGAAGGCTGCAGTCCATGGGGTCCCTGAGGGTCAGACACGACTGAGCGACTTCACTTTCACTTTTCACTTTCATGCATTGGAGAAGGAAATGGCAACCCACTCCAGTGTTCTTGCTTGGAGAATCCCAGGGACGGGGGCGCCTGGTGGGCTGCCGTCTATGTGGTCGCACAGAGTCGGACACAACTGAAGTAACTTAGCAGTAGCAGCAACCTAAAATGGAATGGATAATTTGAAAAAAAAAAAAATTTGATCTAAGTCACAAGAATACCTCACTGAAATGAAATGAAATACAAAATCATGAAAAGCAATGAAAGGATAACATGGAATCTAAATGTACAATTCATATATATATATGTATATAGATACATTTCTATTTATTTCTACTTGGCTGTGCTGGGCCTTCACTGCTGCATGGGCCTGTTCTCCAGTTGCAGCAAGCAAGGGCTATTCTCTAGTTGCAGAGCATGAGCTTCTCATTGCAGTGGTTTTTCTTGTTACAGAGCACTGGCTCCAAGCTGTGGGCTTTCGTAGTTGAAGCACGTGGCCTTTAACTTCAGCAGTTGTGGCTTCCAGGATCTAGAGCACAGGCTTAACAGTTGTGGCACATGGACTTGATTCTTCTGCTGCATGTGAGATCTTCCCGGGTCAGGGATTGAACCCTTGTCTCCTGCATTGGCAGGCATATGCTTTAGCACTGAGCCACCAGGGAAGCCCTCTCTATAGTCTTATCAAACTTGAAGTATTATGCAAATGAGCTAGGCAACCATTCAGTTCAGTTCAGCCGTTCAGTTGTGTCCAACTCTTTGCGACCCCATAAACCGCAGCACGCCAGGCCTCCCTGTCCATCATCAACTCCCGGAGTTTACCCAAACCCATGTCCATCAAGTCAGTGATGCCATCCAACCATCTCATCCATCCTCTGTCGTCCCCTTCTCCTCCTTCCCTCAATCTTTCACAGCATCACGGTCTTTTCAAATGAGTCAGCTCTTTGCATCAGGTGGCCAAAGTATTGGAGTTTCAGCTTCAACATCAGTCCTTCCAATGAACACCCAAGACTGATCTCCTTTAGGATGGACTGGTTGGGTCTCCTTGCAGTCTCAAGAGTCTCCTCCAACACCACAGTTCAAAAGCATCAATTCTTTGGTGCTCAGCTTTCTTTATAGTCCAACTCTCACATCCATACATGACCACTGCAAAAACCATAACCTTGACTAGACGGACCTTTGTTGGTAAAGTAATGTCTCTGCTTTTTAATATGCTGTCTGAAAGTGAAAGTGAAGTCGCTCAGTGGTGTCTGACTCTTTGAGGCCCCATGGACTGTAACCTACCAGGTTCCACCATCCATGGGATTTTCCAGGCAATAATACTGTGGGTTGCCATTTCCTTCTCTAGGAGATCTTCCTGATCCAGGGATTGAACCCAGGTCTCCCACATGGTAGGGATTGTAGGCAGATGCTTTACTGTCTGAGCCACCAGGGAAGATCCTAGATATGCTGTCTAGGCTGGTCATAACTTTCCTTCCAAGGAATAAGCGTCTTTTAATTTCATGGCTGCAATCACCATCTGCAGCAATCTTAGAGCCCAGAAAAATAAAGTCAGCCACTGTTTCCACTGTTTCCCATCTATTTGCCATGAAGTGATGGGACCGGAAGCCATGATCTTAGTACCTTTGTGATAAACATCGTCTCTGTGAGGCAACTTTTCCCAATTTGGGGCTCTGCACGTATTAGACCATGGCAGTGTGACTCTAAGATTGCATCCAACAGTTTTAGCAAGAATAATATGACCTATGAGAAAAATTAGGGCTTGGAGTTCTCAAATGAGCTGAAAAAGAGAAAGTTAAGAGGGGAATTATTATTATTAGATGGTAATATCCAACAGCTGTTCTCTTTTTCCAGTGAACCAAGAGGAAGAGGAGACAGGCTTCAATTGTGGCAAGAGAAATTTAGATTTGACATCTGCTGAGTTGACATAAAGACTCCATATTTTTGGAAGTAAAAAGAAAAAAATCTATGAGTTAATGTTTTAAAATATTTGTAAAGAATTTCATAAAAAACAAAACCCCACTCTCTCCAATGCATTTTCCAGGAAGGAAACAAAAACATTTACTTGTGCCTAAGTAGTATTTTTTGTTACATCATCTGATAATATGCTAAAGGAATACTTTGATTAAAGTACTTAAATGAAAAGTTCCATGTAAATATAGCCATAAAGTAGAACATAGAATTAATAGAGACTTAGCATAGAATGTACTAAAAACTATTTACAGGGAGTTTCAAGAATAAATTTTTTATTTTCACAAAAGTGAAAGAAAAAATGGAAACATTTTTCTCTGGTCTATTCTTATTCTTTCAGATTACACTGATATTAACACTGCTTGTAACAATAAAAAGTTTTTCATTCTTGGAATAAATTATGAACCTTCTCAGGTGTCAGTGGCTATGTTCTAGCTGACTAATGTATGCTGGATTTTTTTTTAATGCTGTGGTGACTAGCTATCTTATTGTGATTCTTCAAAACCTAAATTCCTAAGCTATTTGAAAGATCAACAATATGAAATAATAAGTAGCATATGAATTTAGGCGAGAGATATACATACCGAGGGTCACTGGCTTTGTTTCCATCTTGCATCAACCTTTCTGAAATCAAGACTCCTTTAATAGATCTGACCTAGTTATGGCATTCTTTGGGTGTGTGCATGTGCTCGTTTTTATTATATCTACATATAAAATAAAATAGGAATGTTTTTATTTATTGCTCATTTGAGAATTGTTAGTTATGCAATTATTCCCATTTACATATCAAAGTCTCCAGCTCCTGAACCATAGTCCCTGGAGTTGAGAACCGAACGCTTATACCACCTCCAGCTAACTTTGCCTGAAGGTTGCTCTTATGTGTTTAATTACTTCTACATATTTAAGGCATATGCTTTCTGAGAAGGCACACTACATATTTTCAGAATTTCATCACTCAAGGCCACAGCTGGTTAATACCAAACACCACTCATTTCCCAAGTTTTAATGACTATCAACGTGCAATTCTGCATGTCAGAGAAACAATATTCTTAGGCTCATTTAGGGTCCAACATAAAAACAGGCAAAAATAAACAAAAAACAAGGTGCTACCTTGCAACTACTGTAAAGTACTGACAATCCAGAGATGTAGCAAATGTTCCTTCAATTCTTTTTTTTATGAGAAAAGCAAAATAGCGTTAATATCCTTCCAAAATTTTGACACTTATTAAAAATCTGTGAAGGCTAAGTTCATTAAATAACCTTGCACTGAGGAAGTGCTGATGGCAGCAGCCTCCATGTCTGGCTTTTCCTCACCCCTTCTGCATGGCCCATGTCCAAACATTCCCCTCACTCACTGCACACATTTGCCTAAACTTAATAACGTCAGCGCAGGGACAGCCTGGGTCTGACTGTGGAGCCTAATCTTTACAGCACCTGAAATATTCAAAGTCATAATAATCCTCATACACTTTCAAAAAGTGCCTGAGACAAACACCACGGACCAAAACTCTCCAGTTTGCAAAATATTTAAGTTGTCCACTGTGTTTATACAAGGGCCAAAAGGGAAAGCTTGTTTTCAAGAATATAAAGAGTTTCTTAACAAAGGAAATAGAGAAACAATTCAAACTGCCTATCTTGATTGAAATTAAATTCATAAGAGATGGTTCCCATATGCAAGGAAAAGTGCTTTGTCTACTTTTGTATCCGCGTGGCACTTGGGGCCTATTTATGACTTCATATACTTGAACACAATGGCAGTTAGCACCTAGTTACAATGGTAGGGAGGGGTAGTATTGTGGTAGGTATAATCTGAGTGTTAGCAAATGTCATCTAATTGCTATTTCCTAGGCTTCATCAAACCCAGAGAATAGAAAAATTAAATGATATGACTTTACAAAATATGTTCCACATAATTCTTTTATAGCCTGAGATATACTATGAGGAGAAACTTACCACATCCAAACCCACACATCTAAATCCAAGACTGTTTTTCTTATAATACTAAAAACTACTGATACCTAAGGGCTGCTATTTTATTTTTAATATTTATTTTACTTTATTTATTATCATTTTCTAATTTATTTGGCTGCTCCATATCTTACTTGTGACTTACCGGATCTTCAGTCTTTGTTGCAGCACGTAGAATATTTATTTGCAGGGTGCAGACTCTTAGTTGTGGCCTGTGGGATCTAGTTCCATGACCACGGATTGAACCTGGATCCTCTGCATTGACAGCATAGAATCTTAGCCACTGGACCACCAGGGAAGTCCCTGGGCTGCTATTTCAGAGTCAAAAGAATCTTTGAGGTGTCTCTGATTGGGAATTCTGTTACAGTCATTCTTCAATTAAAATATGACATGCTTTAATGTGCCACAAAATGCTCTCATCCTACTTTAGACTATCCCTGCTCTCAAATGATTGCATAGAGAGGAATTTATTTTGCCAAAGAACCTAATCACATCTATTTACAGCCCGATCTTTAGTAACTGAGAGTAAGTGGGGAGACTTGACAAGAGCAGAGGTGTGGGTGGGCATGGAGTACGTCTCTCTCCTCAGATGCATCAGGAAAACACCTTCAGACACAGAAGATCTTGAAGAATAAAAGCTGAGCGCATGTAGGAGTACCTGACCACTGGAGAAGAACACAGACCTACACAAAACTCAGGAGGATGAAGGAAGAAGGGAGAAAAAGAAGAGAGCGAGCAGGCCTGGACTTGTTCCTAGGGGGTGGGGGACCTGAAGCAGGGGTCAGATCCCTATATCAGGGCAACTGTTTGGGGCAGAGGGGAAGCATTTGAGGCTTTTTGAGAGTGTAGGAGATGATTTGTGACAGTCTGAATGGAATGAGAATCACACGGACAATCCTTTCCCCAGCCCTATATACCCCAGACAGGGACACAAGTCCCCTAGAAAGCACAGCGGCTGGGAGCTGGAGTGTAGGGATTGGAGGGCAATCGCAGGGTGAGGGCTGCTGCTAACTGTGGGGGGCCGGCCCTCGGGGACCTGAGGGAGGGGATCGTAGTGGGAAATCCCTGTGGAGGAGAACCAGGCAGCTGTGGAGGCAAGGGGATCCTGCTGAGTCACGTGCAGGGGGTGGAGCCATCACTGTAGACCCCAAAGAATGTGGCTCTTTGAGTGCCTAATGTGTTGAGCAACAGAGAAGGACCCCAGCCAGTGGGGGCCCTTTAAGTACCTGAATGGGCCAAGCAACAGAGAAGGGCTAGCCAAATAGGCCCTCTGACCACCGGCTGCCAGAGGCTAGAAAAAGACTCTACTAGGGCCATAGCTCCTGTGGCTGAGGCAGTCGGTGTCCCTGAACACTTGATGCAATGAGGGTACCCTCAGTCCAAGCAGAGCCATGCCACCTCCACGCTTGATCCTCACTGGGGCAGAAATGTTAGAGGCTAGGAAAAGCCATAATAGCACCACATCTCCTGGGACAATAGCCACCGGTACTCCTGCGTATTCCCCAGGATCCAAGCAACCATGCCACCTCCACACTCGATCCCCACTGAGGCAGAGCCCACAGAGCCTAGGGAAAAACCCTAAGAGCACCTTATTTCCTGCTGTTCTAGCCACTGGCTCCCCTGAACACCTGGTGCTGCCGGAACTCCTGTGGTCCAGGCAGCTGCGCCCCCTCCACACCCAGTTCTCACTGGGGCAGACCCAAGTCCTCCAGGTCAACTTCAGGAGCAAACCTCTGTGGACCACTCACTTGCAGAGGTGGAGAAAAAACCAGAATTGAAACCCAGTGGCAGTATGGCTGAGGACGAGGACCCAAAGTTTCCCCACCAGCTGAAAAGCTGCAGAGTAAACCCACACAATCAACTAGGCAGACTCTATGCCTGTGGAATATATAAAAAGACAGTAAGAGCTCGCACAAAAGAAAACGCACTTGATCTGGCAGCTGTGGACCTTGGAGGCAGGAACACCCAGGAGGAGGACCAGATTCGAGTCTGAGCTGCCCACACAGCAGGTCCAGAGACAAGCCCAGTCCTGGAGGGCATCTGAGGGAGGCAAGGTGGAAGGACATTGACGGTTGAGAATCAAGAAAAACATTTTGCATTATTCTTATATTTTGACTTGTTCTATAGTTGTGTCTGGGTTTTTTTTCTTCTTTTTTCCTCTGTTGCCACAGTTGTTGATTTTATTAGTACTAATAAATCTATTTTAAGCTTTTGAGAATTTTTTTCGATAATCACACTTTGTATTTCCTTGATATACTTCTGCCTCTACATTGGCCTTTTGCAGTTCTGTGGGTTTGTTTCTTTTCTCTTTTTTTTAAATTTAATTTTAAAAATTCATTATCTTTATATTTATTCATTTGCCTTTCTTACTCTTTTCCTGTCATAGTTATTCTTTAATATATATAAATCATTTTTATCTACCTCTGTTTGACTTGCTTTTCTAGTCTTTCTTTCTTTTCTTCCTTTTCTTTCTTTTTCTCACCATGTTAGGTTGTTTTGTTTTCTTTGCTTTATTTCCCAGTTAGCACCTTGCTTGGTTTTGTTTTCCAATTTGTTCTTTAGTCTGTTTTGTTTTTAACTGGTTGATATCATTTTTGGTTTCCTTTTCTCACTGGGTCAATCTGCTTTCTTTTTTTGGACTGTTTTGATTTTGTGTATTTGTGTGTGTGTGTGTGTGTGTGTGTGTGTGTGTGTGTGTGTGTGTGTATTCCATTGTTTTTGTTAGCATTTGCCTGATTTTGTATTTACCATTTGTCTGGGGCTCTTGCTTCTTGCTTTTGTGTGTTTGTTTTAATCCCCTTTGATGCCATAACGAACCACTTGTGGAATCTCAGTTCCTCAGCCAGAGATTGGTCCTTGAGCCTTTGGAATGGAAGCACAAGACCCTAGACTGTCAGAGAACTCCTAGCCCCAGGGGTTATTAATTAGAACTCCCACAAAGGCCTCCACCTGCATACAAGACCTGGCATTACCCACGGGCCAGCAGCACCCAGTGCAGGATGCCTCGCACAAACAGCAAATGAGACAAACACAGAATCCAATCATCAGTAACAGGATTACCACTTCACATGGCCCTGCCCATCACTGAGGGCAGAAACCAAAAGGAAGGAGGAATTTGACATTAAAGTTTAGGAAAAGAAGACCTCAGACACATTAAGTTAGGAAAAAAAGAAAAGAAAAGACAGCGAAACATTGCCCAAATGAGGGAACAAGCTAGAAACTCACTTAAAACTCACATAAAGATAAACAAACTACCTGAAAAAGAATTCAGAGTGAAGATAGTAAAAACGATCCAAAACTTCAAAAATGGAATGGAGAAAATGCAAAAATGAATTAACACATTTAACAAGGACCTAGAAGAAACTAAGAATAAGCAAACAGAGATAAACAACACAATTACTGAAATTAAAAATACTCTAGAAGGAATCAATAGCAGAATAACTGAGGCAAAAGATTGGATAAGTGAGCTGGGAGATAGAATGTTGGAAATATTGGCTGAATAAAGGAAAACGAATGAAAAGAACTGAGGATCGTCTCAGAGACCCCTGGGGTATATTAAACACACCAAAATTCGATTATGTAGATCCTAGAAGAAGAGAAAAAGAAAGTATCTGAGAAAATTTTTAAAGAGATTATAGTCAAAAATTTCCCCAACATGGAAAAGGAAATAGTCAAATCCAAGAGGCGAAGAGTGTAAGCATGAAGCAACCTTCAAACGATCATATCACAGGGGTGATGCTCTCTTTCTGAAGGCCATCGATATGAATCTTGTCTCATCTTCACACTTATCCCATAAGGTAATGATAGAAGGCATATGTTTTAGGCATCTTGGCTAACTCACTGCTTCCACCTGTCATGTGTAAGGACTTAATAATACTACAACTTAATACTAGGACTTAATAATAATAATAAGGACAATCCTTATTAAAATTGTAAGGATCAATATCTGATCATGATGGCATTATTGATGACAATGATGACTTATCTGCAGGCATTCAGTGAGACTGTGTTTTTATACCACAGATACAGAGGCACAACCCAGCCTCCAGACACTTCCCACAGTGTCAAGCTGAAAATACCTATATGGTATGTTATCAGCCAGAAAGCTACTGTATATGAAGAATTATTAATGGCTCCAGATCAGGACATCACCACATGCATGACTGGTATTTTGAGAGTCAAGAGCTACCACTGAGATAATGTTTCTGAACACAAGTTCATGTGCCTGATGCATAGTCAGGCCAAACAAACTAAAACACTGGAGTTTGGAATAGAGCAAGTTTTATTACAGGGCTATGCAAGGAGACAGGTGACTCATTCTCAAAAAACCCAAACTCCCTGAAGGGTTTTAGCAAAGCCTTTTTAAAGGCAAAGTGAGGGAGGGGTGTGATAAGTTGTTGCAAAATTCTTGGTGTCAAAATCCTTTGTTCTTGCAGCTGTCCATTTAGGTCAGGTCATTATGTTCAGGTGAACTGTCAACAAAACAAATGTTATTCTCAGCTCTACAGCTTTTTATCTCAATATGAATGGAATCTTAAAGGTCAGAGCCCTGAGAATGGGCTATCCTGTATATTTCAGGCTATAGGCAGCATTCCTTTACAAAAGATGCAAAGCTAGCATGCCCAAGCACAGGCAGCAAAGCACAAGTGTTAAAATAAAAAGAACAGACCTAATACGGAGCCAGATTTGTTCTTCCCTGTTACAATAATACTAATAAGTAGGGATTTAAATATTTGGCATGATCCGATAAATTTGCTCTGGAAAGGTCATTCCTAATTTATCCTTGCTTTTCTTTTCTAAATCCTTTATCATTATTCCTCACCTAGATTAAAAATGGAGATACACCTGTGAAGACTGTCAAATTTACCAGGAACGGGAAAAGACCAATGGCACAAACTTTGGAGCCTCGAGGCAGTTTATTAGATGCATGAGAAAAACAGCATGTGGACTAAAAGGAAACACAGGGGATAAATAAAAAATAAAGAAGAATTCCTAACAAATAAAATAAAAAGTAAATTCCTAGAAAGCTGACTTATGGTCCTGAGGGCACCAACCTACACACAAGGACTGGAAGTAAGGTGATAATGAAATGAACTTGTGCTGTCAGGATTAGAGCCTGTCACAGCCAACCTGCCTAGTGATACTGAGCAAAAAGGAAAGGAAGCCACAAAGAGAAGGTAGCTGTTCTGACGGAATGCAATCTCATTCCCTGTCATTTAGCTTCAAAACAGTTTTCTATCATTTAGAAAAACAACCATCTCACTGATTTTTCAGTTTTTCCCTGTCCATGGAAGGTACAAGTTTGAAAAAAGACACAAACCTTCCCCAGAATTCTCTGTATTAACTAGTTAGAAAACAGATGAGCGGGCTGGGGGAAAGGAGAAAGGACATGAATGGACAATCCCCAGCACATAAGTATTATTAAACGTTTCTTAGTGTTTTCCATGAAAAGTCGAGTGTAGTTTCTCCTATGAATAGCTACTGCCAGGGCACACCGTGCCTCTCACTTCCTGGACTCAGGTGCCCGCATGTTCTGTACGACACTGCTTTGAGGCTAATGGGCACAGGATCATGTGAGCTTTGTGGGTAAGGTTCAGGCTCTGATTTAGGAGGCCCGGGTTGCCAGGAGATGCCAGGGTTACTGGTCCAGAGATGACATTGTGGGTAGTGCTACTTCACAATTCACATTAGCTTAAAACTGAAGGTTTTAATAGCACCTGCCTACAAGCGACACAACAGATTGCAAGAAAGGGGTTAAGTATTTTCCCTAAACTTCAAATGAGGACTTTCAGCCTCAAAGACTAAGATCACACTCTACGTAGATAATAGTATCAAAGTGACTCATTCCAGATGCACTGTAATAAGCAGCAACCCTGCAATATCTTCAAGACAGATAGTAAGCAGGTAGTTTCACAATGGAATCTTTCAATAAAAGTGATGAAGTTATGAAACTGAAGGCTGTCTGCTTACACACTACAGGGCTACAGAATTATGAATTTTTTTCAAATGAGTTTTAGCAGTGGTTGTCTTGATTTTCAGGTGAAACCCCTCATCCCTATCTGTAGTTAACATCCAAATGTATGAAACAGATCCATAGGAGAGAAAGTAACTTTTTTTCAGACAGTGTCCTTGTGCAATGATGCTAGGAGGATTATAAAGACCTCTGGGAAAGCCCTCTGGTGTGAAAACAACTTTTCCAGGAAAAATGCCCTGTTACATTAGACCAAGCCTGAAACTAGAGTTTCACACATAAAACAAACCACAAATGAGTCTTTGCTCCTCAATATTGGTTTTCAACTCAATTAACTCTGCCCTTCCAATCCATTGACCACACTGCCAACAGTAATTTTGCTTAAAGATCACATTTCTGACATTGCTGTCCTGCCCAATAAAGCCTTCAGTGCTTTCCACTGTTTTAGAAAAATAGAACATTTTTATTAATACAGTATTTAAGATTTGGAATTAAGCATTTCCTGGAATTCTAGCATATCCTGTGACAGAAATCTCTTGACTACTCTGTTTTAGGTTCTTGAACTCCAAAATAAAGACATGCAATTCAGTCGAAAATAATGTAGAAGAAACTATTAAAGTTTTTGTCAAAATAATTATTTGGTAAGAAGTGAATCGAGTCACTTTTTTCCTCACAAACCACTTAACTTTGAAGTATCACTGAGAAGTTTTATAATCTCTTCTGACCTTTTGTTCAGAAGTTTTGTTGGTTTTGAAGGATTGTATATTTTTTGATTTTTAAATTTCATTTTTATTCAAATAGTATTGTTTTTTCCTATTTGTATTAGTCATACTAAGTTAGTTTATAAATCAATATGTGTGTATATGCAAGAGTAATAAAATGTGAGCTCAGTAGAAATACAATAAAATAAAAATGCATATCTTAAAAATATTAACTCATATTAATATTATTAGAATATTTTGAATATTTTGAATATTTTGAATAAATATTTGAATATTTTGAATAAATTGAAAAATAGGAAAAAGAAAGAAGGAGCTAGATAAGATAATCCTTCTAAATAATAGATCTTTGCTTTAATTTCTTTGCTGATTCCATTAAATTATTGTTGTTATTGTTGTCCAGATGACTTAAATATAAAGTAAAATATCATGATTCTATTATAAGGAAATTGCCAGATACAAGAAGAATATTAAAAAGTTATAAAGCTGTTCAATGCCAACCCTAATCTATGCCTACTTTTATATACTTCCAAATACATTTCTATTCACCTAAACATGAATTTATAAAGTGGAGGATGGCCTTGGCAGTGAACCGTGCTAGCTATCTTACTTATGTAACCTCATAGAATCCTCACAACAACGTCAAGGGTAGGCATTATCCCCATTTGTCAGATGAAACAACTGAGGTTTAAAGACATTGCAAATTATCCCAGTATGTTGTTAGGCTGTAATTTATTTAGGTAATTCTTTGTTCTTGGAAATGTCACAGTGACAATTTTACTTCTTCCCTTCCAATCTAAATGCCTTTTCTTTTTCTTGTCTGATTGCTGTGGCTAGAGCTTCTAATATTATGCTAAATAGAAGTGGTGAGAGTGGGCATCTTTGTCTTTGTTTCAATTTTTTAGAGGAAAAGCTATTAGCAATTGACTATAAAGATTATAGCCATTGTCTATAAAAGCTATTAGCCAATGGCTATAAAGCCATTGACTATGATGTTAGCTTTGATGACAATTTTTGTCATGAATAGATGTTGAAATATGTCAAATGATTTTTCTGCATTTACTGAATGACCATGAGGTTTTTAATCTTTCCTTTCGTTAATGTGGTTCTAGCACATTGAGGGTATTGAATGATCTCCCTGGAATAAATCCCACTTAATCATGTTGTATACTACTTTTTATATATTGTTGAATTCAATTTGCTAATATTTTTAAAATAATTCTTAATTAGAATAAGTGTACAATTCATAGAAAAAATAAATTTGACTATTAAATTATCATAGTATCCTATGGAATAAACATAAGCAATAACATAACATTTCCAATTATATTAAAATTTTTAAAATTACCTCACTACTGGTAAAGTTCAAATGAATTATCTTTAGGAAAAATGGCAGTGATTATGTTGAAAACAATACTATAAATGTATTTGAAGTATTAGACTTATTACTCCTCTTTTCTGTTAGAGTGCTGAACAACAAACAACAACAATGCTTGTTTAGGTCACAGGTGACATTATTTAAAAGCCAGGTCCAATCAGGTTTAAATGTTGCTTGGAAATGCTGTCTTCTATGAATTCTCAATCCATGATAAGTGGTTTGTACATGAAACCTATTGACATGTTAGAGAACCTCAGAATAGTAAAAGTGTTCCCTCATGAATTGCTTATTTTTAAAAATGTTGATTCAATTTAGGTAATTGTTCCTTAAACCAAGAAAGATATATGCAAAATGCTTTAGGTCTTTTTTTATGAATCAGACATATTTTATTTCAACCTATAAGTATAGGATTAAATATAATTTTCCATTTTAATATGAAGCCTTAATTATTTAAGAAAAACTACAAAGATGCATCCCATAAATATTGTCTGACATTACCCTCTGACATTAGTGCTTGGGATGAGCCATTGTTTCAATTTCTCGTGGGCAATGCACCAAATCTACCTGTATACACTCCTGATAGTTATGCCACTCTTCAGAAAATTTAAAAATCACTCTTTGGCAAGTTCCTTCGATGACAGCTTCCTCTTTCTCTTCGTGTTCTCAATATATTCCACACTGCTGTGCTATGAATCATCTTCTCAACAGTCTTGCCGCCTGCTGTAGATATTGTATCTCCTCTCTGAAACCTGAAATGCCTTAGGTTTATAGATGAATCCGATCACCACCTTTGCCATCTGATTTTAACACACTCAAGTGACTTACTCTACTGGCCTTTATATAATTTATATAACATATTAATTATATAAAGGAACAAAATCAAAGCATTTCATGGATATTAATATTGTGAAGATTTGTATTTTTTATCTAACTTACACCATTTGTAGAATAAAATGAGGAGCATTACCTCCATGAAACATGAGAGGACAAATGATCTGTTCATGATTTTAGGGAAGAAGACATTTATTTGTTCCTAATCCAGCCTGTAGAAAAATATTTCCTTTTATTTTATGTAGCCTCGATGAAGTAAAAACATCATATTCCAAGCAAAGAAATCGTGGCAGGGGCCCTCATTCTTGAGAACTGATGTTAATACAGAAGAGAGGCTCCCTGGCTGGAAGGCAGCCATGATGCTAACCAGGCCAGGGGGCTGGGAGGTGGTGAGAGGGGTCCTGCAGGGAGCAGGCCACAGGAACGCAAACCTCCCGAGCAGCCAGGAGTGGGGCCAGCAGGTGGCCTTGCCGGAGCATCCTATGCCCACCCACTTCTGGGCTCCAGCTCCGGAACACCTGGAAGGCCTCTGGTGCTTCTCACTAAGGAGAATGCAGGCCACACACTGTTCCTTCCTATGAGAAAATCACCATCAAAATAGGTGTCTTCTGTACGCCTCATGATGCAAAGAAATAGGGCATTTACTTTTGATTGATTAAAACTTCCCTGGTGGCTCAGACGGTTAAGCGTCTGTCTACAATGCGGGAGACCTGGGTTCTATCCCTGGGTCGGAAAGATCCCGGAGAAGGAAATGGCAATCCACTCCCGTACTATTGCCTGGAATATCCCATGGATAGAGGAGCCTGGTAGGCTACAGTGCATGGGGTCGCAAAGAGTCGGAGTCGACTGAGAGACTTCACTTCACTTCACCTTAGATTGCGTGCTAGTTTTACTCTCTTGTAGTGTCCATATATTATTTCAGCATTCTACAAAATGCATTTTTTTTTTTTTTGGTATTTTCATGACCGACCAACACATTCATAAGGGAAGAAACGTGTTCTTCCAGTTCTTTTATGATTAATATTTTGTACTTTTGAGATATTTCTGTGTGAAGAAATTGTGGAATAACCATAATACACCTTTTCAAAATAAAGTTATAGAAAATAAACCTACAACAGGAGAAAGTGTCAGAGTTTGGAATTATTTTCTGAGGCCTGAATCTAAAGCCTAAACTATTTGTAACTGTAATTCTACCTGGAAGTGTACACACCCAGATACATACATACTGCATATATCAAGTTATGTAGAATAAGGCACTATCAAAACCACTTCAATCATCACTCTTTAAGAGACAACTAAGAGTGAAATTTCTTAAAGATGTTCATTCTGTTTTGTAAATATTTAAATTACAAAGGCCAGCAGGGTGGTAAGGGTTTCAAAGTTTCATTTAGAATTTCATTGCAATGATCTTATGACTTAGTAAGTGTTTTCTTCCTTAAAATATCTGTTAAAGGCAGAATTTTGCTTCAGAAGTAAAAACGTTCAAAGTTTTAGGGGGAAAATATGGGGTTTTGTTGGAAATAGATTAAGCTTCCATATACAATTCGTCGACATAAGTTCTAACTTGCAAACCAATGGTTCAATCTTTATGAAAAGTCTAGTAAAGTATTAACAGAACTGTACTAAGAACTTCTTGAACTCAAGGATTATTTATTTTACATCTGCATACATACCTCTGTGTCTAACATATAAGAGGTGCTCAAAATGTGTTTATTAAATGAAGGACAGAAGGAAGGAGTGTGGGGGAAATTCTGATAAAATGAGTAGCAATATAAATACAAAAAATGGCATAAGCAGGTATAATAAAATATATACAATATGTGGAAGATGATGCAATTTCCTTCATTCAGACTCCAAACTTTGAACACGTTCAACATTCTTCAAAATCCAGGTCTATCTCAGTTTTGGCTAAAGTCCCATGATTCTTTCTTTATAATTCCCCCTCTATCCCCACGTTTCTCACCTTCTCATCAGACACACCTGTAGAACTCTTGCATGTCCAGGGATCAAACTCCTGTCCCCTGCAATGGGAGTATGGAGCCCTAAATACCAGACCACCAGGGGATGCCCCTTCCCCTTCTGTGTCTAATCAATGCTTACAGACTCCTGTTTCATATCCCTCCCTCTCACACTTAAGTCATGGGAAAAAATGAATTGCTCACTGCCCTCTCCTAAATCACTTCATCTGTTGTTCATGAGGTTGGATTATTCTAGAACAATTTGCAGCACATGAAATTTGGTTTCAAGCCCTCAATTGCCAGCGGGTCCCCATATGAGCCATGCCCAGAGAATTGCTGAGATTATAAGGGATTATAAGGGATTTAGGTTGGGCAGACAAGGGTCATCTTCACTTCACTGAGAAAGCCCAGGACTACTCATTCTCCTTCCACACTAAGAAGATGTTTTGAGCTCTGGGACCACAGCCAAGTGTGCAGCCTCCCCACACACTGCACACAGCTATCCCCGCCATGGTCCTGAGAAGGAGAAGCTCACATCCTTCCCTGCCGGGTCAAATACCTTTCACTTAATCTGTTCCTGAAATGAGTTTCTCAGTGAGCTTCAACCAGCAAGATACAATCTGTGTAGGGATTTTCATCAAGAAGTTTTGACAAACACAAAGGAATTTTTGCTTCCCATTCCACTAAAAAACAAAAAACACCACCCAGGATTCAGAAACAAGTATATATAGACATGTTTGGACTCTTTCAAGAAGGCAAAAGTATCTGGCATATTTTTCTGTCCCTGTGGTAACAAAAATAAGCCACAAAACAACCTTTCAGTATATTATCCTTCCACACAATTTTTTACCAGCTGCATAGACAGATACCTGTTTTTCTCTAAAGTGTCAATGATCTTATTATGAAATTTATAACTGATCCACTCAAAAATAGGTTTTAAACAACTACTCTGAATGCGCTAATGACGTTCACAAAATGTACACTGTGTAATGTACACTGTGCTCAGTGTTGGTGACAAGAGAGAGAAAAGAAGTATAGACCCCCAGCACCATGATGCATACAATCTGCTAGAACATTCATGCAAGGAATGAGCCATCCTTAGTGTCGGACCAAGAGTACAGGAGGCTGGGGCAAGAGCATCTCACCCAGATTTCCAGTTTTAGAGGCCAGCACCCTGGAAAATCCATGGACAAAGGAGCCTGGTAGGCTGCAGTCTGTGGGGTCGCTAAGAGTTGGACACGACTGAGCGACTTCACTTTCACTTTTCACTTTCATGCATTGGAGAAGGAAATGGCAACCCACTCCAGTGTTCTTGCCTGGAGAATTCCAGGGATGGGGGAGCCTGGTGGGCTGCTATCTGTGGGGTCACACAGAGTTGGACACGACTGAAGCAACTTAGCAGCAGCAGCAGCAGCAGCAGCCTACAGGTAAATGGTGCTCAAGAAATGTTCATTTTACGAACTTAATCATTTTTCAAAGCTTAAGTAAAATTTTACATGATACATGTCTATCATAACTCGTTCCTCAAGATGGATGAACTCGTGTCGTGTGAGAGACATTTTAAAGGATGAAACAGTTGGAGAGATAATTTCTTTATTCATTGTAGAATTAAACTCTGCTGCCTTGAGAATTAATACTTATATTTAGGAGAGGGGGATATGTTCTTTTGCATGTTAATAAATATTCTTTATTTTAAATTTCACACATTTCATTTAACATTCAGTTCAGTTCAGTTCAGTCGCTCAGTCCTGTCCGACTCTTTGCAACCCCATGAACTGCAGCACGCCAGGCCTCCCTGTCCATCACCAACTCCCAGAGTTCACCCAAACCCATGTCTATTGAGTTGGTGATGCCATCCAGCCATCTCATCCTCTGTCGTCCCCTTCTCCTCCTGCCCCCAATCCCTCCCAGCATCAGAGTCTTTTCCAATGAGTCAACTCTTCGCATGAGGTGGCCAAATTATTGGAGTTTCAGCTTTAGCATCAGTCCTTCCAATAAACACCCAGGACTGATCTCCTTCAGAATGGACTGGTTGGATCTCCTTGTTGTCCAGGGGACTCTCAAGAGTCTTCTCCAGCACCACAGTTCAAGAGCATCAGTTCTTCATCACTCAGCCTTCTTTATGGTCCTTTGCACATAATCCAGTCAGTTATGAACCAAGACTAAGTTCTAGATTTGGATCGCCTGAATTTAGGCTCCTCAACCCATCAGCACAGTGACCTTGGGAAATTACTGAGGTCATCTGTGCCTCAGTTTACTCATCTGTATAGTGATGCTAAAAGTTTCAAATGGCTGTTGTAGAATGAGATGAGATAACGAAGGTGAAGTACTTCAAGTGCCTGGTATTCAAGAGATGAAGTCATAAGAACACTTGATTATATTCATAGTAATCAGAACAATTCTGCCTTGATCACAGGTTTATTCTCTGGTTTAGCACTAGGTCTGGCACATAATAGGCATTAAATATATCTTTAAAAGAAGGGATGAGCGATTACTGTTTTCATGTTTTATGTCAGTTCCACAAACACGCTTTCTGTCACCTCTGGACCTTGCACACTCTGTGGTGTGGCCCTCCCTACCTGGGACATTCTCCATCATCAAATACCCCACCACCTTCCTCTGCCTCTAACTGGCTAATGCTTGCTGGAGTTCCACGTTTCAAATTAAGGATCACATCTTCTAGGAAGACCTCCTCGAGAGCTACCCCCACCCAGACTGTCAAGGTCATATGCACCCCTCTTCCACCCCAGCAGCATATACCACATCTATGGACTGAATGTTTGCTTCCCCACCCCAAAAATTCATCATGTGAAACCTAATCCCCAATATCATGGCATCCGGAGGTGGGATCTTTGAGAGGTAACTAGGCCCTGATAGTGGACGCTCATGAATGGAAGTAGCACTCTTACAAGGAGAGACACAACAGAACTCACTTCTCCTTGGCTCTCTGCCACGTGAGGACACAAGATGAGCATTTGCAAACCAGGAAGTGAGTCTTATCAGACACTGGGTCGGCCAGCACCTTGATCTTAGACTTTCAAACCTCCAGCACTATAAGAAAGTAACATTGTTTAAGGCAATCAATCTAAGATATATTTCTTCAGTTCAGTTCACTTCAGTCACTCAGTCGTGTCCGACTGTTTGCAACCCCATGAATCATAGCATGCCAGGCCTCCCTGTCCATCACCAACTCCTGGAGTTTACCCAAACTCATGTCCATTGAGTCAGTGATACCATCCAGCCATCTCATCCTCTGTTGTCCCCTTCTCCTCCTGCCCTCAATCCCTCCCAGTGTCAGGGTCTTTTCCAATGAGTCAACTCTTCGCATGAGGTGGCCAAAGTATTGGAGTTTCAGCTTCAACATCAGTCCTTCCAATGAACACCCAGGACTAATCTCCTTTATAATGGACTGGTTGGATCTCCTTGCAGTCCAAGGGACTCTCAAGAGTCTTCTCCAACACCACAGTTCAAAAGCATCAATTCTTTGGCACTCAGCTTTCTTCACAGTCCAACTCTCACATCCATACATGACCACAGGAAAAACCATAGCCTTGACTAGATGGACCTTTGTTGGCAAAGTAATGTCTCTGCTTTTGAATATGCTATCTAGGTTGGTCATAATTTTCCTTTCAAGGAGTAAGCATCTTTTAATTTCATGGCTGCAGTCACCATCTTCAGTGATTTTGGAGCCCAGAAAAATAAAGTCTGACACTATTTCCACTGTTTCCCCATCTATTTCCCATGAAGTTATGGGACCAGATGTCATGATCTTGGTTTTCTGAATGTTGAGCTTTAAGCCAACGTTTTCACTCTCCTCTTTAACTTTCATCAAGAGGCTTTTTAGTTCCTCTTTGCTTTCTGCCATAAGGGTGGTGTCATCTGCATATCTGAGGTTATTGATATTTCTCCCAGCAATCTTGATTCCAGCTTGTGCTTCTTCCAGCCCAGCATTTTTCATGATGTACTCTGCATATAAGTTAAATAAGCAGGGTGACAATATACAGTCTTGACGTACCCCTTTTCCTGTTTGGAACTAGTCTGTTGTTCCATGTCCAGTTCTAACTGTTGCTTCCTGACCTGCACATTTCACAAGTGGATATCTACTATGCAAAACCATATATTCAACTCATCATTTCTGTACAGAAGTGTAAGTACAACATTACTTTTTGCCACTAAGTTGCTTTTTAGTAAGTCTCACAGGAAGAGAAACATTTAGTAAAAAAAAAAAAAAAAGATTGCTTAGATCATACAGCAGGCCTGTGCAGCCATACAACAAAAGACATAGACTGAAGAAAGAACAAAGTAATGAGGTTACCTCCATTGTCTCCCAAAGCATGAGAGAATCACATTGATTTAAGCTCAAATTTCACCATTTATTTTCTAGACTTCATGGAGACTTAACAATACCAGTGGAGAGATGTCACTGGTATCACAAGCACAGCCAGGTACCTTAGTCCCCAGGATCGAGCCTGGCATGCCCACCACCATTCAGGCCTAAGTAGGTTTTATGACCAATCACGCAGAGCTTTGGAATCATTCATCTCTAGGTTGATTATGGTTTTGTGATGGGAATGTGATGAGTCTTCAAGCAAATCAACCTGCAGATAGAAGATGAGGCATCCTAAAAGGCCTGCATGATAGAGGTTAGAAGACAACCCACAGCAGGTGGGGATGAGTGGGGGATGTCATTTGGCAGTGGAGAAAACTGACTTCAAAAAATGGGTTCTCCCAAAAGTAAACTAATTGGTATATGGGGAAAATGAGATTAAAAAAATAAACTTAAATTCCCCTATGTTTTATTCTCCTGTGCTTTGATTCCTTATAAATACCACTAAATTTGGAGAAAATCTGATGAAGTCATAGGAGTTGTGATGTGAAGAAATGAAGAAGGAAGCAATTTGAAGGCACTACACACCACAACAGATTCTCTGCTGGTTCTTCTGGTGAAGAGCAGTGTGTGTGTAGGGACCTGGGTCTGAAAGCCCCAGCCAGTGACCAGTCATAAAGTAAAAAGTTTTCCATGATGCACCTAACCGCAGAGTAGGTGGACTGGCGAGACTAGGAGTGGCTTCACACCACACACTCAGGAGGAACGAGAGAGCCCCTCCCACCCACCCTCAATACACCCTGAGGAAAGGAGGGAGAGGTGGATGACTACTTATTCTAATTTACTGTGAGCAAAATTCACTTTTCTGTCTCTCTGCCTCCTACTTACTATTATAAACGACCCTACCTGACTCCTACACTAGCTGTATTGGTAGGTCATATGTACTTCTGAAAGAGGATATTCACTTGGGGTATTAAAGAATATGTATAACAGATTCTGCTCTGTGTAAGTGTGGCAATAAATAGCCTCGAATTTACTGTTATAGAAATAAAGTTGCTACTTCAGAATACATATTTCTTCTGAAATATTTTTAGTTAATTAAAGAGCTGGTGGAATTACTTTACTTCCATTCACTGAAAGTTGGCACCTACATCATTGTATTTACCAGTTCATATTAATATTATTCAGACAGAATAAGAAAGTTGGCACTCAACTACGTCTTTAACTAGAAATTCATTTTGTGTGTTGAAAATTTATTATACTAATCAAAAGTGCTAACAAAAAATGTCTACACCAAGCTAAGTAGAAGAGAATAGAGAAAATTGGACTCAAGGTTTTTTTTGAAAAAGCAGGATACCGTCTTCTGTTTGACGTATTTTTTAACCAGAAACTCAGACTCCAAAGGGTGGGGGGAGGCTATCTTTGAAATACTCTCCCATCCTTGGCTTGTCTCCAGTATTTCGTCTGAATCTATAAAAGGACTGAGGGGCTTGAGTAATCTCAGTATGATAGAGAAGCAACCCCTGTGACCATTTAGTACGTTCTGAATGTGTTCTGGATTCTCTGCAGATTCACAAGTCTGATCTTGTCCCTGGACAGTGATTACTTAGATACAATTGCACTGCAGTATCCAGAGGGAACTGTTTCTGGAACTAAGTAATGCTTAAGGGAGAGGAACTGGGATGAAGTGACCAAATACAATACTGTCCCTTCATAGAAACAAGGACAGGTCATCCATAGGAACAGAGGTTTGGCTGCATGCTCTGTGTGATTGTTGGGGAACATGGATTCTTTGCTGATGACTTCTATTTCCTTAAGTTCAGTTCAGTTCAGTCACTCAGTCATGTCCAACTCTTTGTGACCCCATGGACTGCAGCAAGCCAGGTTTCTCTGTCCATCACCAACTCCTGGAGCTTGCTCAAACTCATGGCCATCAAATCAGTGAGGCCACCCAACCATTTCGTCCTCTGTCGTCCCCTTCTCCTCCTGCCTTCTATCTTTCCCAGCATCAGGGTCTTTTCAAATGAGTCAGTTCTTTGCATCAGGTGGCCAAAGTTTTGGAGATTCAGCTTCAGCATCAGTCCTTCTAATGAATATTCAGGACTGATCTCCTTTAGGATGGACTAGTTGTATCTCCTTGCTGTCCAAGGGATTCTTAAGAGTCTTCTCCAACACCGCTGTTCAAAAGCATCAGTTCTTCAGTTCTCAGCTTTTTTATGGTCCAAATCTTACATCCATACATGACTACTGGCAAAACCATAGCATTGACTAGACAGATCTTTGTCAGTAAAGTAATGTCTCTGCTTTTTATTATGCTGTCTAGGTTGGTCATAGGTTTCTTCCAAGGATAAAGTGTCTTTTAATTTCAGGACTGTGGTCACCATTTGCAGTGGCATTTGACAAGATGGTGGAGTAAAAGGATGTGAGTTCATCTTCTCCTGATAGAATTCCAAAATTTCAACTCACTGCTGAACAACCATTAGTTGTTCATCAACAGGAGAATGTTGGATCCCACCAAAAAAGATATCCCATGTCTAAAGGCAAAAGAGAAGCCCCAATAAGATGGTAGGAGTGGCAAAATCATGTTTAGAATCAAGCCCCCTACCCACCAGAGATGCTTGGAGGGCTCAAACAAAGCCTTGCATGCACCAGAACCCAGAGAAGACACATAGACTGAGCCAGACCTGCCTTTGAGTGTTTGAGTGTCTTCAGTGGAGGCATGGGTCAGCAGTGGCCTGCCCTGGGGAAAGGAGCTCTGACTACAGCAGACTTGGGTCATGCAGTGTGTGGCATAAGACCTCTTGGAGGAGGTTGCCATTTGCCCCACCATAGAGCCACTGAGCAGACAACCCGCAAGCTGCAGAACAATTATATCAAAGAAATTGTCGCACTGTTAAGAAAGTTCTAGGACCCACAACAGATTTCCCATCCTGGGGATCCAGCAAAGAGACTGAGAACCCCTGGGGAATTTCACTTTGGAGGTCAGTGAGATTTGATTACAAAACTTCCACAGGATTGGGGAAACAGACTCTTGGAGGGCACAAACAAAACCTTGTGTGCAACTGGAGCCGGAAGAAAGGAGAAATGTCCTCACAAGAGACTAAGCCAGACTTTCCTGTGAGTGTCCAGGAGTCTCTGGTGCAGTGTGGGTGGACAGTGGCCTGCTGTGGGGTCAGGGGCACTGAATACAACAGTGCGAGTTCACGTCTTTTTGAAGGAGGTGTCATTACCCCCACCACAGCTTGACCTCAGGCCAACAGGGCAAGATCATAGTTCAGCCCATTAACAGAAAATTGGATTAAAGATCTACTGAGAATGGCCCCACCCATCAGAAGAAGACCCAGTTTCCCCACAGTCAGTTTCTCCCATCAGGAAGCTTCCATAAGCCTCTTATGCTTATCCTTCAGAGGGCAGACAGAATGAAAACCACAATCACACAAAACTAACCAAACTGATTACATGGAACACAGCCTTGTCTAACTCAATGAAACTATGAGCCATACCATGTAGGGCTACTCAAGGCAGACTGGTCATGGTGGAGAGTTCTGACAAAACGTGGTCCGTTGGAGAAGGGAATGGCAAACCACTTCAATATTCCTGCCTTGAGAACCCCATGAACAATATGAAAAAGCAAAAAGATATGACACTGAAAGATGAACTCCCCTCCTTGCAAGTAAAGATGGAGAAGCTCTATACAGTCACAAAAAAAAAGTCTGGGAGATGACTGTGGCTCGGATCATGAACTACTTATTGCAAAATTCAGACTTAAATTGAAAAAGTAGGGAAAACTACTAGGCCATTTAGGTATGACCCAAATAAAATGCCTTATGATTATACAGTGGAAGTGACAAATAGATGCAAGGGATTAGATCTGATAAACAGAGTGCCTGAAGAACTATGGACAGAGGTTCGTGACATTGCACATGAGGCAGTGATCAAGACCATCCCCAAGAAAAAGAAATGCAAAAAGGCAAGATGGTTGTCTGAGCAGGATTTACAAATAGCTGAAAAAAGGAGAGAAGTGAAAGGCAAAGGAGAAAAGGAAAGATAAACCCATCTGAATCCAGAGTTCCAAAGAATAGCAAGGAGAGATAAGAAAGCCTTCCTCAGTGATCAATGCAAAGAAATAGAGGAAAACAATAGAATGGGAAAGAGTAAAGATCTCTTCAAGAAAATTAGAGATACCAAGGGAACATTTCATGCAAAGATGGGCAGAATAAAGGACAGAAATGGTATGGATCTAACATAAGCTGAAGATATTAAGAAGAGGTGGCAAGAATACACAGAACTTTATGAAAAAGACCTTAATGACCCAGATAACCATGATCATGTGATCACTTATCTAGTGCCAGACATACTGGAATGCAAAGTCAAGTGGGCCTTAGGAAACATCACAATGAACAAAGCTAGTGGAGGTGATGGAATTCCAGTTGAACTATTTTAAAATCCTAAAAGACAATGCTGTGAAAGTGTTGCACTCAATATGCCAGCAAATTTGGAAAACTCAGCTGTGGACACAGGACAGGAAAAGGTCAGTTTTCATTCCAGTCTCAAAGAAAGGCAGTGCCAAAGAATGTTCAAAATACCACACAATTGCAGTTGTTTGACACACTAGCAAATAATGCTGAAAATTCTCCAAGTGAGGCTTCAACAGTATCTGAATTGAGAATTTCCAGATGTTCAAGCTGGATTTAGAAAAGGCAGAGGAACCAGAGATCAAATTGCCAACATCCATTAGATCCTCAAAAGGAAGAGAGTTCCAGAAAAATATCTACTTCTACTTTATTGACTATGCCAAAGGCTTTGACTGTGTGGACCACAATAAACTGTAGAAAATTCTTAAAGAAATGGGAATACCAGACCACCTGATCTGCCTCCTGAGAAACCTGTATGCAGGTCAGGAAGCAACAGTTAGAACTGGACATAGAACAACAGACTGGGTCCAAATAGGAAAAGGAGTATGTCAAGGCTATATATTGTCACCCTGCTTATTTAACTTTTATGCAGAATACATCATGAGAAATGCTGGGCTGGATGAAGCACAAGGTGGAATCAAGATTGCTGGGAGAAATATCAATAACCTCAGATATGTATTTCTTTGAGCCCCTTTTTTGGAGGGGGAGGCAAGATTACTGGACTGGGTTGCCACACCATAGATGTCATGCGAGTGTATGTTCCTCGGTTTTTGTCTCGTCACAACAAAGATTTGGAACGATGGACATTAAAGCCTCCTTGGCGTGTCACAGCTCTTGGGTCTTGGATAGACCGTGGTATAGCTCTCAGGTCTCGAAAGGACCGTGTTATAGCTCTTAGACAAATCAGTGTTACAGCTCAGTGTTACAGCTCTATTTTATTTAGAAGATAGCAGGAAAATCCATCTTCAAGCCGTGAGGGCACATCGATCCAAAGACGAGAAGAGAAGACCTCCCAGCACGTGGGGGAGAGAGAGAGAGAGAGCTAGCTTTGGCTCCTCTTTTTATGTTTTTTTTTTTTCTCCCTGTGCCTGTCTTATGTAAACTGGGCCAGCCAGAAGTGTTGTTTGTTTTACCTGAGGTCCTCACTCCAGTCCTCGGACCTTTCTTTGTTCTATTTTCGCTGGCTTTTCCCTTCCTTGTCTTTTAGCCACTGCCATTTTGGACTCCTTTTCCCTATTCTACACGACTGAAGCAACTTAGCAGCAGCAGCAGTAGCAGATATGTAGATGGCACCACCCTTATGGCAGAAAGTGAAAAAGAACTATAGAGCCTCTTGATGAAAGTGAAAGAGGAGAGTGAAAAACCTGAGTTAAAACTTAACATTAAAAAAAATGAAGATTATGGCATCTGGTCCCATCACTTCATGGCAAATAGATGGGGAAATAATGGAAACAATGACAGACTCTATTTTTTTAGTGTAGTAGGAACAAAAGTTATAAGCTGGTAGTTGGAGGGAAGAAGGGTATTAACAATTTTTTGTTGTAGTTTTGTCACTAAATCTTTTCCCACTCTTTTGTGACCCCATGGACTATAGCCTGCCTCGCTCCTCTGTTCGTGTGATTTCCCAGGCAAGAATACTGGAGTGGGTTGCCATTTCATTCTCCAGGGCATCTTCTCAACCTTGGGACTGAACCCACCTCTCCTGCGTTGGCAGGCAGAGGCTTTACCACTGAGTCCTCTTGGAACTATTATATGACTGCAGCAAGGAGGCCCTGTTGAGGTTAGCGGTCATTGATTTATTGGGAAACCAGTCAACACCACAGTATTTTTCTCCCATCACACTGAGTCTTGCTGCCAACAGTCTAGAATTGAATCCAATCAAGAGGTTTTTGTATAGAACAAATAAAATAAGAGGGTTAGGGGAGTTTAGGAGGTATTCTGGGAGGTTATCATCTTGATGGTCTTTTTGCTGGATAAGGAGGGAAATTTGGGCTTGAAGGAGAGTGAAAAGTAAAGGGATTGATAGAGAGAAAGTCCTATAGGGAAGAGGATATGAGTTGGAAAGTTGAAAAGGGACATATGTTTGAAATTAGATCTAGGTATGTACTGCAGTTATAATAATGTCTAAATACAACAACGGGTATTGGTAACTGTGGAAAATGGAGAAGAAAGAAGTGATAATTTGACCATGAATCTGAAGTTATTTGTATCAAAACCACAAAATTACAATACAAAACACTTTAAAGTGTTTGCAGCATATATGATAAACGGCTAGTAAATTTATTAAATAAATGCATGTTTTAAATCAATAAAGAAAAGAAAAATATTTCAATAAAAGTTGGCAAACACAGACTTAGGCAATTCTCAACATTTAACATGAAAATTAATAATAAACACATGAAGAATTATTTAAGCAAATTAAGGTATCTGTCAAGTTGGCAAACATATTTGTAAATTATAACTCCCAATGTTGGCAGATTTCTAGTAATAAAATCATTCTCATATAATGCTGATGAAAGGTTAAATCAGAAAAACTTCTTCGACTTTGGGAATCATGTTTATGAACCTCAAATATGTACATATCCATTGACCCGTGAATTCTGTGTCTAGGAATTTGTTCTTGGACACAATGAAAAATTTGTTTCAGATTTTCTGAAGTATAATTAACACCTAACATTATTTTTAGTTTTGGGTGTATAACATCACGATTTGATATTTGTATACACTGTGACGTAATTATCATAAAAAGTCTAGTTAACATCCAACACCATACAGAGTAACAGAACTTATCTTTTTTTGTGTGCCTATGATAAAGACTTCTAAGACCAACTCTTTTAGTGACTTTTTAATATGCAATGCAGTATTGTTAATTATAGTCTCCAGGCTGTTCATTACATCGTCATGACATTTATTTTACAGCTGGAAATGTTTATCTGATTGCTTTTATTTTGTGTTTTAATGATGAAGCATTGAAATCATCTTAAATGTTGACAGCACCTTGCAGGACACGGTTACATAAAGATAAGATAGAATGAATCAGGAGGCCGTCTTTGAGCATCAACTTTAAATAAAGTTTAATAGTAATAACTTTGATTTAAAAGGTACTAAGTAATAAAAGCAAGCTACAAAACTGTAAATAGTTTGGTCCCCAAATGATTATTTACGCTTGTATGTGTGTTTGGGGCATTATGTATGCAAAAAATTATATACATGAATCCTGGAAGGGAAGACTTAGTAGTGCATATCTTTGGATGCCGGATGACTTAAAAATACTTTTTCAACAGTATTTATGCTCCACCCCACACAGGAACATTCATCTATAATTTATGAGAAGCAAGGATGACAAAGTTAGAACAAGGGTGTGTTGACATCATTTGGGTTTCTGGATCCAGCTGCATAAATTCAGCTCCCCATTTTCCCTCCCTGCAATTTTATTAAATTTACAAATATGTCACTTATACTTTGTTTTTGTTTATTTCATTTGCTTTTGTTTTTTTCTATGTAGATTTAGTGGGTAATTTTTTAATCATTTGAATCAAATTGGTATAAAGAGATTAATATAATGGCTATTATGGATTACATAGCTATGAATTCACTCCATTGTTCTTGCAGGAGAATCCTGGGGACGGGGGAGCCTGGTGGGCTGCCATCTATGGGGTCGCACAGAGTCGGACACGACTGAAGCGACTTAGCAGCAGCAGCAGCAGCTACGAATTCTCAGTGCATAAACCTTTGTCCTAATTTCTTCCTATTTTCTTATTATAGATTCCTAGAGGGAACTGAATATATCAAAATCTTACTGGCTATTGCTGCAGTTAAAAGAACCATGACATCGTTATCCTGGAGACCAGCCAGCCATAAAGGCAGGCTTCGAAAGAGTGACCATATGTGGGTGTGTTTCACCATTTCAATATTCAGGTCCTCAGTTTCAAAAGTCAAGAAATTGAATTTTTATTAGTGAATACAAGGTTCAGAGAGAATGGTACCAGCCTCAAGTAGAAATGCCAGTTGATGGAATCAGGACTATTACCTTCATGTCAAATGAAATATTCAAGGCATTTGATGAGTGCAGCTCTCTACAGAGGAGTTCTTTTAACTTCCTGGGCCATTACCTAAGCCTGAAGACATTTTAATTCTCACAACAGAGGGCTACTACTGACATCTAGTAAGGCGAGACCAGGAATGCAGCTAAGCATCCTACATTGCATAAGATGTACCCCCACATTCCTGCCTATGATAAACAATGATTCAGCCCAAAAATCCAAGGAGCCAAGATTTTAAAACTCTGCAATAGAGGCACACATTAGTCCACTGATGCAAGCAATTCATCCCAACCGACCCTCTGTCTTCTTTCACAGGAAGTACTGGAGGTACATTAATACTTTTTTTTTTTCCTTTATGTTCCGCATTTCTATCCTCCATGCTGATCATTTATCAACCCTTCATTCAGAAGCCTCCAACCAGGCTACAAACATAGCTCATTAGATTTTACCTTTCTGGTCCCAAATATAGTCCATTCCTGTATCCCTAAGATTGTAATCAAGTCAACTTAGCTGGAGTTTTAAGATGTGGTCACTGTACTTTACTAATGTAGAAAAGCTGGATCATATGATATATATATATTTCAGCTTTTGTAGAAACTGTCAAATTGTATCAGTTACTTTCCTTCGACAGAGTTTTCTTCCTTAACCAAACCAATATTTGGCATTTCCAGACTTTAAATGTGTGTCAATCTGCATATAAAATACTACTGCATTACCATTTAATGAACATTTTCCTGAATTCTAGGGCAATTGAGAATTTTGTCAATAGTTTATTAACCATTCTGGCTATAATATTCTTCACTCACTTCTCTATTAGCTTTTTTTTTTTTTTTGCTGTTTCTTATTGAGGTACAGAAATTTTCATATTTCCTGGAATCTAATTCTTTTTTCTGTTTTATATATTGTAATACCATTCAATAACACTTCTTTATGAGAGCAGAACTCATGATTGAAAAAACATTTCAGATCATTTTTAGTCTAAGAAAATGTACCTGAGTGTGATCTGCAAAAAAGTGCTACTTCCTAGTAGTTTGGTTCGGGCTTCCCTAGTGACTCAGTGGTGAAGAATCTGCCTACCAACACGAGAGACATGGATTTGATCCCTGGGTTAGGAAGAACCCTGGAGAAAGAAATGGGAACACACTCCAGTATGCTTGCCTGGGAAATCCTATGGACAAAGGAGCCTAGCAGGCTATAGTCCAAGGAGTCACAAAAGAATTGGACAAAGCATAGTGACTAAACAACAACAAACAGTTTAGTTTATTAATTTCATAAAAGCAAAGATAATCATCAAAGGTCTTCTGTTTCAATATCTTTTCACTTTGGATAAATATTTTCAAAAAGTACCATTTTCTAGTTTCATATAGGGTTATGTCAAGGTGCCTTTATCTTTTCTTTATTCTACATTTGAATTTACTTCAAAACACAGGTCTTCTGTAATAATTTCATCAATTATTACTTATATGTATTGCCATTTAGGATAGTCATACATGTTTCACCTAATGACTTGGAAGTAGACAGTGATGTTATTTGCTGGTGTTTATCTTTGCTATGGGAAAACTACAACAGAGATTTGTTTTATTTTATACAGAGGTGAATAGCATGTCTCTCATTTACTTTTTCAGCAAATATTTATTGCATTCCCATTGGTGATGAGTGGTGTTCTTAAGTACAGGGTCTACACTAGGACACAAAACACATTTAATTCCTGCCCTTCTGGAGCTGACTTGGTGGAGAGAGAAGCAAACAATAAGGATGATAAATATGTAAAATGTTGGCTAGTGCCTAGGACAAAAGTTGAAGTCCAAAAGTGAATGTCAGTGTGGGAGGCGACAGAGGAGAGTATGATTTGCTATAGTATCACCCAAAAAGCCTCATTGAAATGATATTCATGGAAAGACTGAAGGTTGTGGATATTTAGAAGAGCATCTCTATCAAAGAAAAAACAGAATGAGAAAAAGGGGCTGAAGTCTGATGGGTAGGCAGGACACCTGGATGGCTGGAAGGGAGGGGACCAGGGAGAGGGGGAGGGGATGAGCCAGGGGAGATGCCTTCCTTGTTCTCCATAAAACAGGGGAGTCTGTAGTAGAGAGTGACCACATCTGACTTCCATTTTAAAAGGGGAACTCCAGCTCCTGTCTCAAGAAATTTGGCCACGAGACAATGGAGTAGATAAGAGAAACAGTTAAGGATGGAAGTGTCTACACTTGCCTCCCCCTTCAGTTTTTTCAAACCACTCTAAAAAAATATTTGCCCTAATCCTTTGTTCATTAGGCTTCCCTGATAGCTCAGTTGGTAAAGAATCTGCATGTAATGCAGGAGGCCCCAGTTCAATTCCTGGGTCAGACAAATCCACTGAAGAAGGGATAGGCTACCTACTCCAGTATTCTTGGGCTTCCCTTGTGGCTCAGCTGGTAAAGAATCCACCTGCAATGTGGGAGACCTTGATTCCTGGGTTGGGAAGATCTACTGGAGAAGGGAAAGGCTACCTACTCCAAGTATTCTGACCTGAAGAATTCCATGGACTCAATAGTCTGTGAGGTCGCAAAGAGTCAGACATGACTGAGCGACTTTCACTTTCTTTTGTCCATTAAGGGTAGCCAAAACTTCCACACCTCATCTTAATTGACTTCTCAGGACCTTAAATACCAAGCAGAATCCTGTGGGGCTCCTGTTCACAAAAGTCTTCCTGTGTCCACTACTTCTTGATTACAGAAAATAAGCTTCATTCAGCCTCCTTGACCTTCCTTGAGTTCCAACAAGCAAGTTCAAGCAGCTGTAACCAGGAAAGAGAAGGGATGCTAAAACAAGGAAGGAGTAGGCAAGAAACAGTAGTACAGCCTTGGGGCAGGGTCCTGATTCCCCCTCAAAAGATACACACAACAATATCTTTAAGCTGGTTTGCAGATGCTGAAACCCTCACCACGTGGGAAAAGTTAACTGTATGCTGTCCACAAGCACTTAGACTCCATATTGGTTGGAACCAGGTTGATGATCAGATCAGATCAGATCAGTTGCTCAGTCGTGTCTGACTCTTTGCGACCCCATGAATCGCAGCACTCCAGGCCTCCCTGTCCATCACCAACTCCCTCACCATCAACCAATCAGAAAAGCATTCATGAGCTGGTCATGCCCTCTTTGAATTCTTACTATACATCTTCTCACTATCTACTCCAGGGTGGGACACACAGGTTTGAGGGCATTAGCCTGCTGTGGTCTGCTGTGCTTGGCAAACCAATAAAGTTTATTTTATTTTTTTTTAAATTCACCCACAACACTGTCTCTAAGATTTAACTCAGTGCCAGGGTACAGAAACCAGATTCAGCTTCAACTCTTTAACCTCATTAATGCACTTTTTCACTTGTCTTCCAGGATGTCACAATTTCTTCATTTACCTCCTGATTCACCTACTTACTCTTCCTTTCCAGCTCCATTCATTTTTTCTGCCCTCGTCCCCAGACACTGCATGTGCAAAATGACAGGGCTCATTTTTCATCTTCTCTTCTTCATCTGCACTGACTCCCTGGATGATCTCAGCCAGTCTCCTGGCTATAAATACCAGGTCCCAATGGTACCTTGTATTTAAATGCTGACAGGTCCTATTTTTACTGAGAATGTTAATGAATTTAAACCTTAATACACCTAATGATCTATGATGTTCATCCTCAGACAAGCCCACTCTTCCTGTTGTTTAGGTTAAAAACCTTCAAATCTGAAATTGGGGCCAGAAAGCCAAGCTACAGATATAATGCGATGGTTATCACAAATAATTTTCAATTATTTTCCCTAAAAATTATGTCTTAATTTGTGTTTAAAGTCATGCAAAGAGTTCCTTCTGTTTGTAAATAGCACCCTTCAGGACAAATGTAATTCTTACCTCCATCGTAAATACAACCTTTTCTACCTGAGTATTTGTTACTGAGTCTGTCCACATGGATAGTCAAATTATTAGCTTAATTAAGTTTAAAATAAATCGATTTAGAAAATAATTTAAACTTTTCTATGGGCACTGAGATTCAGTTGCACAGAAATGACAATAATTTTACCAAAGTAAATTTTCCAGAAGATTTCCTTTCCCACCCACATAAATATATAAAGAGGAAGCTTCTGGGCCAGTTCTTCCTACTGCAAAGTAGAAAGATGGCAGGTCTCCAATGTGTGTGAATAGGGTAAGTGGTAAGCCTGAATGATGTAGGGACAAAATCAACTCTTGAAGTCATCATATTTTTCATGGCCTACACATCTTTCTGGCATCCACACATCTTGATTTCATTTTAACCATTTTTTAAAGCCATCTACAAAATAAAATTGAGAAAAATAAATCCAGATATAAACAGTACGTCTGTAGGATTGTTATAGAGGCTCTAATTATAATGAAGGCAATGTTTTAAGCTTTCTTGCATTATGAGCATAATGCTCCAAGTATTTCAGAAGCCAGGGGTATATTTATAATGGTCTTGGCCTCACTATGTCAAATGCTTAACATGTAAACTGAAGCCAGAAAATCGAGGATCCAAATGACACCAAGTAGAATGCCAACACAAGTTTCTTTTCCATTCCCTAAAATGTAAGAAGACTAAGAATTTAGGGAGGTGAGTCCAGCTAAAAATACGCTTACCTTTCAATCTTCAAATGTGTGAAATAAAAAACAAGCATTTGGTCTCTATTTCTTGATTTAAATCTGCATTAAAAAAGCACAGTTGAACTTCTTTGAAAATGATTATATGGCAAAGAGGAAGCATTACAAGAAGAAATTAAGCCAAAAGAAGACTTCACCTCTTTCTTGCAAGATACGATAGAGGAACCTTCCTGGTTTCAGAAAAAGAAAAGAAACTGCAATTATATTAAAAGGTGTAAAGATAAAAGTGCCAGAGCACAAAATGCTGCAATTATACCTGCTATCTGTAAATCTCAAGTGGTGAAGGGGTGAAATGCATGGATGATTGACAGTAAACCCTGAGAAACTGTGGTCTGTTACTGAGTAAAATTAGCTTACTGAGAACCTTTCTTTCCACATAAATTGTAATGAGAGTATTTGTTTTCATACCTACGTGGTATTAGGCCATTTCACAAGCTCAAACACCCAAACTCTGGACCTTGAGCTATTTTTTCTTTTGTTTTCCATTTCAACTGTTGATTTAGTACCAAACCCCCACTGCTGTCTGTTTATTATTACCCAGGTGAAAAGCTATGAAACTCTGAGTATTTCCTTTATAAATATCTCTCTTCCTAATAATACTAAAAGTTTCCTTAGCCTGGATAGTTCCAAAGTATCTTCTAATCCCAAAATGTATTCTACTCTTTAATTTTGTGTCTACTGAAATTAATAAATTTTCACCTGATGTGAAGGAGAAGGCAATGGCACCCCACTCCAGTACTCTTGCCTGGAAAATCCCATGGATGGAGGAGCCTGGTGCGCTGTAGTCCATGGGGTCACAAAGAGTCAGACATGCCTGAGCGACTTCACTTTCACGCACTGGAGAAGGAAATGGCAACCCACTCCAGTGTTCTTGCCTGGAGAATCCCAGGCACGGGGGAGCCTGGTGGGCTGCCGTCTCTGGGGTCGCACAGAGTCGGACACCACTGAAGCAACTTAGCGGCAGCAGCAGCAGCTTTTAGGATTTGAAAGAGCTCAGCTGGAATTCCATAACCTTCACTAGCTTTGTTTGTATTAATGCTTCCTAAGGCCCACTTGACTTCACATTCCAGGCTGTCTCTAGGTGAGTGATCACACCATCATGGTTATCTGGGTCATTAAGACATTTTTGGGTACAGTTATTCTGTGTATTCTTGCCACCTTTCCTTAGTATCTTCTGCTTCTGTTAGGACCATATCATTTCTGTCCTTTATTGTGCCCACCTTTGCATGAAATGTTCCCTTGGTATCTCTGATTTTCTTGAAGAGACCTCTCGTCTTTCCCATTCTATTGTTTTCCTCTGTTTCTTAGCATTGGTCACGTAAGAAGGCTTTCTTATCTCTCCGTGTTATTCTCTGGAACTCTGCATTTATTTGGGTATATCCGTCCCTGTCTCCTTTGCCTTTCACATCTCTTCTTTTCTCAGCTATTTGTTAGGCCTCCTCAGACAACTACTTGGCCATCTGGCATTTCTTCTGCTTAGGGATGATTTTGGTCACCACCTGATATACAATGTTACAAAGCTCAGTCCATAGCTCTTCAGGCACTCTGTCTACCAGATCTAATCTCTTGAATCTAGTCAATCTATGGCTATTTCTGCCCTTGTGTAATGATTTCAAATCAGTCTTTCCTCTAGCTCAGTGAAAGGAATTTGATTTAAAGATAATTAGGATCAGTTATTAAACCCAGAAAGATTCATATGACATGGAAATGCTGCTTTTTGCTGGATCGTATTCATTCCTTATGGAAACCCCTTTTTCCTAAAGCGAGAACATTTCAATTCTTTCCTTCTTTCGTTTGGCCTGTTATCTACTTCCCTTGCCCTTGATAGAGGCCTTTCTCTACAGTTCCATCCTGATATTAATACTTATCCCAAATTCTACTTTTTAAAGTTATTTTTGTAGTTTCACAAATCTAACAGACCTTGTGAAAATATATTAGAAGGCAATATGAACCCTCATTCATAAAACGAGAAACACAGATTACTTATTTTAGAAGCAACCATAAACAGTCAACATTCTCATCTTGTTACAACACTTGACTTGCCTTATCCTAAGAAAATTCAGAATCCTCTTTCATGTGACCTAGTATTTTCTCTTCACTTCAGCTGTGTTACTCCTGATTACTAGGGGTTAGATCCATTAAATAATGTGTTTTTCTTCCCTATTGGCTCAGTTGGTAAAGAATTTGCCTGCAATGCAGGAAACCACCTGCAAGGCACGTGACCTGGGTTCAATCCCTGGGTCAGACAGATTCCCTGGAGAAGGAAATGGTAATTTCCTAATTAAGGAATACTTAATTCCTCCAGTATTTTTGTTGGGGAAATCCCATGGACAGAGGCGTTCTTTTAAAGCTTAACATTCTTTATGGTTTTTTTTTTACTATAAAAAAAAACTTTCCATGTAACTCCTTTCCATGTAAATAAATAAAATCCAACATTGTGTTTTTTTATTAATTTGAAATATTCTCAATTTGTTTAAGAACAGGAACTCAGATTTCTTAAATGAAGAGAAGGTAAAAAAAAAAAAAAAAAAGAAAAGAAGAGCTAGTATTATACTCCAAAAACTTTGAAATGATTATCTGAGCAAGATGGTAGTAAAAAACTCACAGAACAAGTGACAGATTTTTTTCTTGTTATAAAAGTAGGAAGTCAAGAAACAACTGGAGTAACAGGCAAATTTGGCCTTGGAGTACAGAATGAAGCAGGGCAAAGGCTAATAGAGTTCTGCCAAGAGAACGCACTGGTCATAGCAAACATCTTCTTCCAACAACACAAGAGAAGACTCTACACATGGACATCACCAGATGGTCAACACCAAAATCAGATTGATTATATGCTTTGCAGCCAAAGATGGAGAAGCTCTATACAGTCACAAAAACAAGACCAGGAGCTGACTGTGGCTCTGATCATGAACTCCTTATTGCCAAATTCAGACTTAAATTGAAGAAAGTGGGGAAAACCACTAGACCATTCACGTATGACCTAAATCAAATCCTTTATGACTATAGAGTGTAAGTGAGAAATAAATTTAAGACACTATATCTGATAGACAGAGTGCCAGATGAACTATGGATGGAAGTTCATAACATTGTACAAGAGACAGGAATCAAGACCATCCCCAAGAAAAAGAAATGCAAAAAAGCAAAATGGCTGTCTAGGGAGTCCTTATAAATAGCTGTGAAAAGAAGGAAAGCAAAAAGCAGAGAAGAAAAGGAAAGATATACCCATTTGAAAGCAGAGTTCCAAAGAATAGCAAGAAGAGATAAGAAAGCCTTTTTCAGTGATCAATGCAAGGAAATAGAGGAAAACAGATGAATGGGAAAGACTAGGGATCTCTCCAAGAAAATTAGAGGTACCAAGGGAACATTTCATGCAAAGATGGGCTCCATAAAGGACAGAAATGGTATGGACCTAACAGAAGCAGAAGATATTAAGAAGAGATGGCAAGAATATACAGAAGAACTGTACTAAAAAGATCTTCACAATGTAGGTAATCACGATGGTGTGATCACTCACCTAGAGCCAGACATCCTGGAATGTGAAGTCAAGTGGGCCTTAGAAAGCATCACTATGAACAAAGCTAGTGGAGGTGATGGAATTCCAGTTGAGCTATTTCAAATCCTGAAAGATGATGCTGTGAAAGTGTTGCACTCAATATGCCAGCAAATTTGGAAAACTCAGCAGTGGCCACAGGACTGGAAAAGGTCAGTTTTCATTCCAATCCCAAAGAAAGGCAATGCCAAAGAATGCTCAAACTACCACACAATTGCACTCATCTCACAGGCTAGTAAAGTAATGCTCAAAATTCTCCAAGCCAGGCTTCAGCAATATGTGAACTGTGAACTTCCAGATGTTCAAGCTGGTTTTAGAAAAGGCAGAGGAACAAGAGATCAAATTACCAACATCCGCTGGATCATCGAAAAAGCAACAGAGTTCCAGAAAAACATCTATTTCTGCTTTACTGATTATACCAAAGCCTTTGACTGTGTGAATCACAATGAACTGTGGAAAACTCTGAAAGAGATGGGAATACCAGACCACCTGACCTGCCTCTTGAGAAATAGCTATGCAGGTCAGGAAACACCAGTTAGAACTGGACATGGAACAACAGACTGGTTCTAAATAGGAAAAGGAGTATGTCAAGGCTGTATGTTGTCACCCTGCTTATTTAACTTACGTGCAGAGTACATCATGAGAAACGCAGGGCTGGAAGAAGCACAAGCTGGAATCAAGATTGCCGGGAGAAATATCAATAACTTCAGATATGCAGATGACACCACTCTTATGGAAGAAAGTGAAGAAGAACTAAAGAGCCTCTTGATGAAAGTGAAAAAGGAGAGTGAAAAAGTTGGCTTAAAGCTAAACATTCAGAAAACTAAGATCATGGCATCTGGTCCCATCACTTCATGGCCAACAGATGAGGAAACAGTGGAAACAGTGGCTGACTTTATTTTGGGGGGCTCCAAAATCACTGCAGATGGTGACTGCAGCCATGAAATTAAAAGATGCTTACTCCTTGGAAGGAAAGTTATGACCAACATAGACAGCATATTAAAAAGCAGAGACATTACTTTGTCATCAAAGGTCTGTCTAGTCAAGGTTAGGGTTTTTCCAGTAGTCATGTATGGAAGTGAGAGTTGGACTATAAAGAAAGCTGAGTGCCAAAGAATTGATGGTTTTAAATTGTGGTGTTGGAGAAGACTCTTGAGAGTCCCTTGGACTGCAGGAGATCCAACCAGTCCATCCTAAAGGAGATCAATCCTAGATGTTCATTGGAGGGACTGATGTTGAAGCTGAAACTTTAATATTTTGGCCACCTGATGCGAAGAGCTGACTCATTTGAAAGACCCTGATGCTGGGAAAGACTGAGGGCAGGAGGAGAAGGGGATGACAGAGGATGAGATGGTTGGATGGTATCACCGACTCAATGGACATGGGTTTGAGTGAACTCTGGGACTTTGTGATGGACAGGGAGGTCCATCGTGCTGCGGTTCATGGGGTCGCAAAGAGTCGGACATTACTGAGCAACTGAACTGAACTGAAAAGCAGTAATAGAAAAAAACTTTCTCCACATTTTTTTTTCAATTTTAAATGATGTATTAAAAAATAATAAATGATATATTTACATATATTATGTAGAATTTATGAAGTTCTATCCTAGAAAAGCCACTGACTACCACATTCAATGGAGTTGAAATCTTATCATGTGGATAACCCATCTTCTTTTAGCAAGAAGAAACTTAAAAAAAAAGAGAGAGAGGAAAACTAAGTTTTTCCTTTTGAAAAGTGCCACCATTCCAGGGCTCATGGGAAATTTACATATAAGGCCACATTCATAAGCCCTTCCATGGCCCTTTCCAAATATCCACAGTGTTGCCTTAATGTCGAACCTCTTAGAGTACCATTCTATTCAACAGCAATGATGGATCAAATTAATGCTCTTTATTTTGAAAATTCTCTATTTTTAAACAATTTGATCCATGCCTTCTACCCATGAAGTGAGTGAGAAGTATTTTCTTGAGGCCAGTAAAATAATGTCCTAGAGGCAAGCAAGACAGACAGTCAGATGAGGCAGTGGGTGGGTCATAGAAGATGTGAGGCAAATAGGAGAAAAGAGAGAGGAAGTGCTCCCTGGTACCACACCCACTTCAACCTTGAGTGATAGAGGTGTGTACCTCACCAGCATCCTTGGAGCTGAAACAGGAAGGCAAAGAGGCATCAGGATGGATTGGGCATGCATGCGTTTTGTTTCCTAGACTCCTGTAGGTAGTTGTCAAGATCACAATTACACACAGACACACACACACACACACACAATGATTAAAAGATTGTGAATTGGCACACATGCTGTTTTCTTAAGGATGATTTTAATCTTATGATTAAATGATTTTGAAATTACCTTTGAAATGAATGCTGAGTTATGTAACTTTTCTCATGGCTCAACTTTTCTCATGGCACTTCTCTAAAAAGCGTTCAACTTAAACTCATGAGTGCACATAAGCCCCAGGGTATTTTTTAGTAGGTGGACTGGTTTGTAACTAGATCCCTTTTTTTCTATTAAAAACAGGATAGTATCTTTCAAATTTCCTGATACTTAATTAGGGAACTATGAACTGAACTGAACTGATGCTTATTTTTTCAGAAATGTAGGTAAATATTGGTCAGGAGGAGGTCTGAATAAGCTTCATAGAATGAACTTTGGGGATAATAGTGGACTATACATCTGAAAAGTACTTAACAAACTTCTAGAAGGAAATGCTGATAATTATTTGAAAATGTTCTTTAAATTTGCCAGGAACCATTGCCAATATAGGCCTGATGACTTTTGGATCTGGAAGCCTGTGATATTAAAAACCTTTGAAAACAATAAGGTCCTACTGTGTAGCACAGGGAACTATACCAATATCCTGTGATAAATCATAATGGAAAAGAATATTAAAGAGTGTGTGCTGCTTCTGCTGCTGCTAAGTCGCTTCAGTTGTGTCCGACTCTGTGCGACCCCATAGATGGCAGCCCACCAGGCTCCCCCGTCCCTGGGATTCTCCAGGCAAGAACACTGGAGTGGGTTGCCATTTCCTTCTCCAATGCAGGAAAGTGAAAAGTGAAAGTGAAGTCGCTCAGGCATGTCTGATTTTAGCGACCCCATGGACTGCAGCCTACCAGGCTCCTCCGTCCATGGGATTTTCCAGGCAAGAGTACTGGAGTGGGGTGCCATCGCCTTCTCTGAAAAAGTATGTATATGCATATGTATATATGGCATCATTGACTCAGTGGACATGAGTTTGAGCAAACTCCATGAAAAGTGAAGGACAGGGAAGCCTGGTGTGCTGCAGTCCACAGGGTTACAAAGAATCAGACAGGACTGACACACACATATATATATATATAAACAAATGTAAATATGAACTGAGTCACTTTACTGTACAGCAAAAATTTAACATACTGTAAATCAACAATATTTCAATTTTTTAAAATTTAATGAAAATGCAAAATTCACCCCTGAAAAGTTTTAAAGAAAATAAAGTTTTGATTTTATCTACCTTTGGACCATATATGTAATTTAGCCATTTAAATTGTGAAAATGTTGAGTAAACTTTTTGTCTAGTGTCTGAGGACTCACTTGATTTTCATGAATTTTTTCTTTGTCTTGTTTTTTTGGCATGATTTCCTCCGCTTTGGAGGGATGCAGTATATAGGAAATTTGGACATTAATAGAGCTAAGTAAAGAAAGAAAGGCTGGATCAAGATTAAATGTAACAATGTATAGAATATACAAAATGTCTCGCAGAGTTTCCTGCATATCCTAGGCTCTCAATAAATGATAACAGTTTAAAACCTTTAGTTGCTATCATGTTCCCATCTACATTTTTACTAGTATAATCCTCACACTATGATGTACATGGGGAGATTGTTATCCCCTTTATACAGACAGGAAGCTAAAGTACAGGGAAGTTAGGCAACTTGCCCACAGAGAGGCAGCTGGTAGATGGCAGAGGGGGCTTGGATCCAGCCGTCTGCTGGATGGATAAATACAGTGCACTCAAAGGGCAGGTCTGCCAACTGCAGAAACTGACCAGACTGTGGTGCCAGAAGGGCTGCAGAGGCAGGAAGGGAGCGATCACAGGGAGGTGTCAGCTGTCTGAAGGCGTTTTCTCTTAAAGACACTGGGGGCATCCCTGAAAGATTTTGAATTAAGAAAGTACTTGATCAAACATGCCAGGTTATTACTTGACTGCGGTGTGGAAAAGCAGTAAGGGGCAAAGTGGATCTCAAACAACTGGTGAGGAGGCTCATATCGTTTAGCAGAAGAGATGTTTTCCAGGTCCAGGAAGCTGGTGTGGAGATAAAGAGGTGCTCTGGGGAAGCATTTCATATACTAAAAACATTCATCCTCCTCTAACTAAAATTTCCGTTCAAGAAAGTTCCATTACCTGCTGAGGTCACTCAAAGGAACTGAACAAAGGAATATGTACTTAATCAGGTTCAAAATCCAGTGTAAATGCATCATCCTTCAATGATGGCCCTGAATTAAGATGCCCCTGTTAAATGCTTGAATCATTATCTCTCACAGCATTTTTAAATAGTGTCTTTATGGAATAGTCTTTTACTATCCAGTCTCCCCTTTGGAGCCATGAGCTCTTTAAAAGCCACATGTAGTTTGTTCTGGGGCCCCCTGGTTTGGCACAATGCCCCCCAGTCAGTAATTAATGAATGCTTTATGGCTTTTGAATGGAAAAGGAGAATATAGCTCCTCCTCCCAAGAGTGGTTAATCAGCTCAAACAAATTTGTCCCTGGGAAAATCTGTGGTGTATATGCCTTTGGGTAAGGAGCTTCTTGGACTCTGTGTGTGTGTGTGTGTGTGTGTGTGTGTGTGTGTGCGCGTGCATGCGCATGCATGCATGTGGCAGGAGGAGGTGAGATGAGCTGTCTGTATTGCTGATCCTGTTCACAGCACCAATTGCCTTGCTGTTTTCTCACTATACTCACTGTTCGCTGAACCCATGGTAGGCAAGGAGCAAGCTAAGAGGCTGGAAGAAAATGTGAGGAGCCATAGGAACTGCAGATGCGTTCATTCTCTTCTGGCTGGCACAGCAGCCATAGCACCAGACATAACATAACACAACATAACCACACAACCCTGCAGGGCTTTTCCAGGTGAAGCTTACAAACACCTACAGAACAAAAGTAGCCTGTGGCCAAGCGAGTACCTCGTGATGTGCATGCACAGAGCTATAAGTGATGTCAGCTGTTACATAACCATGCAAAGTCATTGTTTACAGAACGTGGGACAAGAGGGCATGGGAGCGTGGGGTGAGAGAGCCTGACTGGTGCGTCTTGTTAATTTCCCCACATTCCATCCCTTCAGGGTCTCTTGTCCCACAGATTATGCAGGTTCTAACCTCTGCGGCATCCTCCTAGTACACAGTGCCGCCGCTTGAACCCACACCCCACAACAACAGTAGCTACAACAACAAACAGTTATATCCCCAATACACAGCAAAACCTAATGCCAGGTATCACCTGGAACTCCTGTTGCAGTCCCTGCCCTTATGGGGCTAGAAGAATCACCCACCACATGGAGAGAGCCTTTATCTTTCAGGGCCAAGTCCAATCCACTGTCTGTCCTTGTGAAACTGCAGGAAAGCCTCTACAGGGGCAGTCCCACCCCTGTGGAGTTTTATTAAGGACCCACAAAACCCCCCACAGGCACTGGGCCCATCCCTTCAAAGATGGGATTTTGTGTGTGTGTGTGGCATTTACAGCTCCGCCCCCCCACCACATAATTCCAAATGCTTTCCTATTGTTCTAAATTTGCAAGAAAATCAGAGGACACAGTCTTTACTGTACACTCTTCTGCTAAATCTGCATCACAGGACACAGCCTAAATCTTAATCATTTGGCTGCCATAGCCATCAATGTATGCACTAAGGCCAGGAAACTGCTCGGACTTGCCATAAAGAAGGCTGCATTCAGCACCACTGTCAACCCAGGCCATTACTCTCTGTCCATTAGCTGGTGACCAGTGAATTGCAAGTTCTACAGGGGGGCCTCCCGTCCCTGCTTGGGCTCTTCAGGAAGACACCTTGGTCCGAGCCCTCTTCAAAGCAGAAAAGGGCATCCTCTAAAGTAACATCCTTGCGTGTCATGCAATCTTTTAACTGAACCGCCCGTATCTCTTGCTGTGGGTGCTTCCCAAACTTGTAAACTTGCTCTGCTCTCAGTTGCCTCCATGGCTCTAGGCCCAGAGCCCTGGGTGTCTAACAGGTGTTTATTTCTGTCAACTCCAAAGGCCAGAAAATCAGCCCACATTTGCATTCTCATCGCTCGATTGGAGGCTTTACCATCTCAGGCCCCCTTCAGGGTCTTCACGCTTACAATACCCTTTGCCTGCGGCTGTCCCCCTCTGTCTGTCGAGCTAGCCCCCACAGAGGTCCCCACCTAGATGGGGCGCCGCACATGGGGTGCAAGCACAGCAGCCAGGAATCGAGGCAGATGTGGCAGCGGTCAAGAGGGCGTCCTCAACGCCGCCGGCAGAAGCGCTCGTCATCTGGGCCCTGAGCGTTTGGGTTAAATACTGACTGCTTCATGCCCAGTTCTCTCACCACTTGGGTCAGTTTGGCATGGGTAGGCCGTTGACTCACAGTATCTGGAGCTCTCCCATGTTTGACCCCACCATGTGGATGGCAGCGTTAATCCATTCCATAAGTGTGCGCATTTGGTTAGGTGCCCCTTGAGTCAGTCACCTAGTGTTTGGCAACCTTTGTCTCAACAAGCGGTGAGTGGCTGTGGATGCCAACCATTCTAGTTCATCCCCAACATATATGCTACTGTGTGTCCCAAAGTCACAAGAGCCATGCTGCCAAAGGTTCCTTTTGCTTTTGCCAAAATTGCGTACCCAAGTCAACCAACTCTGCCTGAGTATATGGTTGATATATCATGAACTCACACTGGGGTCCCTTGATGATGCCCCCCCCCATCTTTGGCCTTAGGCTGCTCATGCTTCACTTTCTGTTGCACAGCGGGCCTCACTGCCAAGTGGGGACCCACGGGCTCATAACGTTCATCATCACCGTCACTTACCACCTCACTGTCAGAGATGCTGAGTTCTTCAAGGCCACAGGGTTCTTGCTCTAACACCAATATATGCTGCTCCAGATCTTACAAGTGTCTCTGCACATTGTGCACTGCACTGCATTGCATAGGGCAGGATCTATATTCACTATCGGAGCACTCAGGAAAATCCACCCACAGTGCCAGCTGCAGTCCATACCACCTTATTCAGCAAACAGAAACTCAAGGCCTGCAATGCTTTTTCAATGCTATCTGCTGAACTGTCCATCACCTCCCAGTCTTCCACTGGAGCTCATGCTGAGAGGATCGCGGCCACACTGTACCACATGCTATATGGTGCTCACTGGTTTCCTCCATCCAGTGGAGCCTCACATTCCCCTACCTGCTGGGTATCCTGCCGGCTATGCCAATAGTCTATTGACTATGCCAACTGCGATCCTGCTCACAGCACCAGTTGTCTCACTGTTATCTCACGTACACACTGTTCCCTGGACCTGTGGTAGAAAGGAAGGAGCTAAGCGGCTGGAAGAAAATGCGAGGAGCCATAGGAACTGCAGATGCATTTATTCTTTCCTGGATGGCACAGCAGCCATAGTAGCAGACATAACATAACACAATATAACCACACAAATTCTCAGGGTTTTCCAGGTAAAGCTTATTTATATTTACAGAACAGAAGTAGCCCGTGGCCAAGTAAGTACCTCATGACGTGCATGTGCAGTGTTATAAGTTATCTCAGCTGCTACATAACCATGCAAAGTCATTTTTTACACAATATGGGGCAAGAGGGCATGAGAGCTGGGGTGAGAGCCTGACGGGCACTATCTTGTTAATTTCCCTACACTGTCCTTATTTCTTTAGAAGTCATCTCTTACTATTTAACAAGTCATTAGACAAGACAATGAATTCCATAATAAACATTGTTTTTTTCCCTTCCTCATCTCTACCTAAACCCAAGGTCCCCTGTAAAGAAAGCTGAGCGCAAAAGAATTGATGCTTTTGACTGTGGTGTTGGAGAAGACTCTTGAGAGTCCCTTGGACTGCAAGGAAATCCAACCAGTCCATCCTAAAGGAGATCAGCCCTGGGTGTTCATTTTGGAAGAACTGATTTTGAAGCCGAAATTCCAATATTTTGGCCACCAGATGCAAAGAGCTGACTCATTGGAAAAGACCCTGATGCTGGGAAAGATTGAGGGCAGGAGGAGAAGGGGACAACAGAGGTTGAGATGGTTGGATGGCATCACCGACTCAATGGACATGGGTTTGGGTGGACTCCGGGAGTTGGTGATGGACAGGGAGGCCGGTGTGCTGTGGTTCATGGGGTCTCAAAGAGTCAGACACAACTGAACTGAACCAAACTGAACTGAATGCAAAACTTTTTCTCAAGCTGTATACTTATACCCTTTTTCAAAAGATTCCATATGTCACTGGACTTAATAAAATCAAAGACATCCTCATGGAGAAAAGTCCTTGGAAGAGTGATATAAATTTCTGAATAACAGAATGAACAGTAGAATCTTGTGCCCATATATATTCATTTTCTGTCAACAATTACAAAAAATTTGTGAAAAAAATTCAAATGGTTTTCTAATTGCCTTGACCTCTTTCTCAAGTCACGCTGAATTGATATTTGCGTATAAATTTGTGAAAAAATTCAACATTTGTTGAATTTATTGAGTGCTTGTTGTATGCAATTTCTATAAGGGCTACACAAATAAAAATTTTATTAAAATGAAAGACTATCACTCCCAAGAAGATGAAATTCATGTGGAAGCTTATATAAATAAACTTTATATTCTAATGACTGGAGGAAAAATGTCTAGCCACCCATGGAATTTTTATCCTTCATGGAATGCTCATAATCATAAAATGTAATTGTATCAAAACAAAGAAAATGCTAAATAGCTGAATAGCAGACTAGATTTTCTAATTCCATGTAATTGTAGAAGTTAGCATTGAAATCATCATTTTGACTTTTCCAGAGACCATATTGTATCAGATTTATTTTGAATCAGAGCAGATACAGGTTCTAATCCTGTCTAGCACTGTGTTTATCACACAATAGCAATTAAACATAATCAATAGACTGATAGGCAAATTCCAAACTATATCTGTATGTGAGACTTCAGCTACGGATCCTTCAGAGTTCATTTACTGTGCCAACTCTTGGCAATCCTATGGACTGCAGCACACCAGGCTTCCCTATCCTTCAATATCTCCCAGAGTTTGCACAAACTCATGTCCATTGAGTCAATGATGCCATCCAACCATCTCATCCTCTGTCGTCCCTTTCACCTCCTGCCTTCAATCTTTCTCAGCATCAAGGTCTTTTCCAAGGAGTCAGCTCTTGCATCAGGGGGCCAAAGTATTGGCTTCAGCTTCAGCATCAGTCTATCCAATGAATATTCAATGTTGATTTCGTTTAGGATTGATGTGTTTGATCTCCTTGCCGTCCAAGGGACTCACAAGACTCTTCTCTAGCACCACAGTTTGAAAAAAATCAGTTCTTCAGCATTCAGGCTTCTTTTTGGTCCAACTCTCACATGTACACGACTACCAGAAAAACCAGAGCTCTGACTATACGGACGTTTGTTGGCTTTAAAAAGCAGGCAAAACCCATACAATATTGAAAAGTAATTAGCCTCCAATTAAAATAAATAAATTTATATTAAAAAAAGCAGATGTCTCTGCTTTTTAATACACTGTCTAGGTTAGTCATAGCTTCTCTTCCAAGGAACAAGCGTCTTTTAATTTCATGGCTGCAGTCACCATCTGCAGTGATTTTGGAGCCCAAGAAAAGAAAATATGCCACTGTTTCCACTTTTTCACCATTATTTGCCAAGAAGTGATTGGACCAGATGCCACGATCTTAGTTTTTTGAATGCTGAGTGTTAGGTCAGCTTTTTCACTCTCCTCTTTCACTCTCATCAGGAATCTCTTTAGTTCCTCTTCACTTTCTGCCATTAGTGTGGTATTATCTGCATATCTGAGGTTGTTGACGTTTCTCCCGGCAATCTTGATTCCAGCTTGTGATTCATCCAGCCCAGCATTTTTCATGATGTACTCTGCATATAAGTTAAATAAGAGTCTAGCAATATACAGCCTTGACGTACTCATTTCCCAATTTTGAACCAGTTCATTGTTCCATGTCCAGTTCTGTTGCTTCTTGACCTGCATACAGCTTTCTCAGGAGGCAGGTAAGGTGGTCTAGTATATCCATCTCTTTACCAATTTTCAACAGTTTGTTGTGATCCACACAATAAAAAGTTTTAGCATAGTCAATGAAGCAGAAGTAGATGTTTTTCTGGAATTCTTTTACTTTTTCTATGATCCAGCAGACGCTGGCAATTTGATTTCTGGTTCCTCTGCCTTTTCTAAATCCAGTTTGTACCTCTAGAAGTTCTCAGTTCATGTACTGTCGAAGCTTGGCTTGAGGATTTTGAGTATTACCTTGCTGGCATGTGAACTGAGCACAAGTGTATGGTCGTCTGAACATTCTTTGGCATGGCCTTTCCCTAGGATTGGAATGAAAACTGATCTTTTCCAGTCCTGTGACCACTGCTGAGTTTTACAGATTTGCTGGCATACTGAGCACAGCTCTTTAACTGCATCATCTTTTAGGATTTGAAATAGCTCAGCTAGAATTCCATCACCTCCACTAGCTTTGTTTGTAGTGATGCTTCCTAAGGCCCACTTGACTTCACATTCCAGGATGTCTAGCTCTAGGTGAGTGATCACACCATCGTGGTTATCCAGGTCATCAAGGCCTCTTTTGTATAGTTTTATGTATTCTTGCCACCTCTTCTTTATATCTTCTGCTTTTTTTAGGTCTTTGCTGTTTCTGTCCTTTATTGTGCCCATCTTTGCATGAAATAGTCCCTTGGTATCTCTAATTTTCTTGAAGAGATCTCTCATCTTTCCCATTTTATTGTTTTCCTCTGTTTCTTCGCATTGTTCACTTAAGAAAGCTTTTTATACCTCCTTGATATTCTTTGGAACTCTGCGTTCAGTTTGGTATATCTTTCCATTTCTCCTTTGCCTTTTGCTTCTCTTCTTCTCTCTGTTATTTATAAGGCCTCCTCAGACAACCATTTTGCCTTCTTGCATTTCTTTATCTTTGGGATAGTTTTGATCACTGCTTCCTGTGTAATGTTACGAACTTCATCCCATAATTCTTTGGGCACTCTGTTTCTCAGATATAATTCCTTGAACCTGTTTGTCACTTTCACTGAATAATCTTAAGGGATTTGATTTAGGTCATACCTGAATGGCCTGATAGTTTTACCTTTCTTCAATTCATATAAATCCTACTCATCAAATTTTACATCACTGATTGTAACTTTAGGATCTTCAATAACTTTACTGCCAATGAGCAAAATGAGAAAGAGATCATGAGACCATGCCAAACTTTCACAGCAATTGAAAGTCCATAATGTTAAGAAGTGTTTAAATGATTTTCAACATCCTCTGCATAAAAGAAAGGAAGGCAGGAAATAAAGAAAGAAAATTCAAAGAAAAACAATAAGAAATATATCTAAATGCCAGCAACTCTTGAAAAATTAAAAAAAAAATGTTCACTTAGCTGGTATCATTTTGCCAAAAAAAAAAAAAAAAAAATGTAGCTAGAAATCATTGTAGCTCTCTAAACACGAGCCTTTCTTAGAGCAAATGTTATTGCTGAAATGGTGAACTCGGAGAATTAGGTGCTGTTTCATTGATAAGTGACTTTTTAGTTTAAAGCATAAAGCTACCAAACGGACAAAATACTAATAGAGAAGAGAGGGCTTTAGATTTTTTTGGTAACTTTAATAGCATCAAGTAGGTGACGGTTCTAGCCAGCTACAGTGCTGAAAATACCCACTGTACAGGTTGTTATCCTGGATGTTTTATGAACATCAAGAAGTGTTAAGTCTGGGGCTGCTTTATTTCAAAGAGATATAGCTTTAAAGAGAACTAAATGCTATTGGTATCATTTCTGGGACAGTTAAATATAGAGTATATCCTTAATATATTTACTACTGTGTGACAGATATTTGTAAATAAGACTCCATGAAACTATGGGGTAAATAAATCATCTGTTTCTTCAAGGATGACTAATCAAAATATTAATGCATTAAGGCAATGTAGCAAAATAAAAACATCCCTAGTAAGTATGGTATGTGCCCAAATCAGTATGCTCTTTTCAATGTGTATATAGTCTCTAACGTTCCTACTAAAGACGAACTTGCTAAGCACCTGAAACTAACATAAAGTTGTAAATCAATAAAGTTAAAATTTCAAAAACAGAGGAGTTTGCTGTATACATAGAATGTATACACTCTTATAATTTTAATGTTTATTCTTAACCATACTTGATTTTCTCTTATGTATAACATATGATAAGATTAAAATAATTTTTAAAGATATATGTATATCTTGAAAATACGCATGACATAATATATGTATGTTTATAAATGTGGCCCCAAAAGAGCAGGTCCTTGATCAAAATTTTATGATTTCTTATGGAAACATCCCCTGCAGAATGGTCTGGCTCAATATCAGAGAACAATGAAAATATAGAGCACATCATACTGCAAACTGACGGGAAGAAATAATGCTCTGCTTGATGTAAAAATAATACTGAACACTTACATTTTAAGGATTTCTTAGGAATTTATCAGGATGATTAGACTGTTCTCACCTGTGCAAGTCATTGAAAGTAAGAGCTTTTGATGTAAAATGATCTTAATGAGGAGAAGGTCAAAAAAAGTTTTGAATAGGAGCAAGGATTCAGAGCGTTACATATTTTCTTTTAAAAGTGGGATGCAATTGCTGTAAGTTTTTCTAACATTTGGGGTCAGGATGCGAGGCCAGGCAAAAGGGCAAAGATGATTCAAGACCAGTAGATTCATTTACTTTGAGCCAATTATACTGAATATCACATCAAGGCTGTTTACATTTCTGCTGTCATCCATATGCATTAGCGCCAGGTTAAGTGCAAGCCGTGAGCCCCACCATAGCTTCATAAATCTCCACTGTCGTTAGATAGCAAAGTCCAACGCCCTAGCCTTACTTCCTGGGAATAACCTTTGATCTTCAGATCAACAGTAAAAATAATTACTGGCAGTGGCCAGAGCAGGATTAGTCATTTTGGTTCTGAGGAGCGGCACAGCTGGAGACAGATGTGTGGGTCTCCTGCTGGGATCCTGAAGCATCTTCCCCGAGCGTTTATATCATGCTCGTCATTCGTTTATCAGAGGCCAAATGTTTCTCTTTTGTAAACGTGTGTAAAACATTCTCAGAATTTCAAACAATAACAAATCGGGGTTGAACGTGGCCAAAATGCAAAAAGGAAATCTCCCATCTGTACAAATCAAACTGTTGTAGAAGATAAAAACTAAAACAATACACACATACTATTTTGATATAGATTTCAATAACTTTTTTTAATAAAAATTAATATTCAGAGAAAATGCCAAAAGTTTAAATAAGAAGAACATTATTTAAGATGTGGTAACCTATGAAATTAATTTTTATAGTTAAATTGACTTTTCTTCTTTTCCTTGTTTTGTCATGTCATTATCAATATCGCTTTTAGGAAAAATAATCTACATGAATAAAATATCCCATGCAAAATTTTATATTTATTGTCAATAGCCTTATGTGTCATTTATTCAGAGATTATTCTTTTATTCAAGAAATATTTTTTAGAGTCTCTTTCATGCTGGGCACAGTTCTAGACATTGGTGATACAAGTGTGAACAGGACAGAAGGTAACTCAATGGGCTCAGAGGGTAACTCTACTTAATGAGAAGCTGCTGCTGCTGCTAAGTTGCTTCAGTCCTGTCCGACTCTGTGCAACCCCATAGATGGCAGCCCACCAGGCCCCGCCGTCCCTGGGATTCTCCAGGCAAGAACACTGGAGTGGGTTGCCATTTCCTCCTCCAATGCATGAAAGTGAAAAGTGAAAGTGAGTCGCTCAGTCGTGTCCGACTCTTAGCGACCCCATGGACTGCAGCCTACCAGGCTCCTCTGTCCATGGGATTTTCCAGGCAAGAGTACTGGAGTGGGGTGCCATTGCCTTAAGAGTCAGGCAGTAAATGAAGAAATGAGCAAGCAACAGAACTGAGAAACAGTGGGGAGATCGGGGTGGGTGAGCAGCCTGCTGTACTGGTCAAGGTAGACCTTCCTGAAATTGGCGTCTCCTGGTGTAAGACTCAGTGACGAAAAACAGTCAGTCATGAGAGAACTGGAGTTAAAAGTTGTCATAATCTGCATAATGAATGACAAGTGCAAAAGTCCTGTGGGGAATGGGTGTGATGTGTCTCAGGAACAGACAAAAATCCAGCATAACCTGAGCTTAGAGAACTACAGGCAGTAGTTTTCACTGTGCCTTAGAGACTATGGTAAGGAGATCTGACTCTATTCTACACGTTCTGTGGGTTTTCCGAAGCATATTTTGAACCTTTTCTCCCAATGGATCATGAATAGCATGAAAAGGCTAGAGCCTTCTCTTTATAAATTAATGAATAAGAAAGAAAAATAGGTATAGTGAGGCCTATTCTAGCATTTAAAAAACCACTTAACAGACTCTTCTTATTCTGAAAAAGAAATACATTATCCAGCCACACTTTTTTCTATCTCCTTAGGTTATAGTCAAACACAAGGCGATAAAGGAAATTTCAGGTTAGATTTCACAACTGTCAAAAACCTCTTGGGGCTGATTTTTATATTTTATTGAATTTGGCTCCTGGACAGTCTGATTTGCCAGGACTGCCTTTACTCTGGGTGTCACACAGACACAGACTAAATACATTTGCAGCACTGCAGAAGCTCCATTGTTTTGATTCTGATTGTTCACTAGGGCTTATCCCCACTACTTCCTCACTTGAGAAATGACCATCCAGAGGTCACACCTTACTTGAAACGAGCTCAAAATTGCCAAACATTTAACCTAAGCAAATGTTCCCAAATAAATGAATAGCATTTTACTAAAGAATTCATTAAATTAATATATTTTCATTTAGCTTCTCAAAGCTAATGACTGTATGTTGATTAAAATCCAAGACATGGCCTGTAAAAACAATTAGAAAAGTACAAAGAAAGTCTCATATGTAATTCCATGACCCGGAGATGACCACAGTTAATATTTTGATGACCACAGTTGATCTTTTGGTTTCTACTTCCCTGACGTTAAGACTTTTTAATTCTACCTACTTTTTTTTTTATTAACTGTTTGCTTTGTTTGTTTTAAATTTAATTTACAGGGTTTCATATTCTTCTAAGATACAGAATTATTGATGATAATTGATGCAGAGAACAGATTGGTGGACAAAATAGGTAAAGAGAGTCAAGGTAGAAATTACCAATTGTAAAATACCTAAGTCCTTGAATGTTATACACAACAGGGTGACCATAGTTAATATTGCGCTGCATATTTGCAAGTTCTGAGACAGTAAATCTTAAAAGTTCTCATAATGAATAAAATAATGTATGTAACTATGTGTGGTGGTCATTTTGCAATATATAAAAATATTGAATCATTATGTTTTACACCTAAAACTAAATACAGTGTTATATGCCAATTTTTTCTCAATTAAAAATAAAAAAGGATTGACCACCCCAAAACATTAATAGTACGAAGGTTGAGAAATCCTGGCTTAGGATGAGAAATGAATAATCTTTGGGATTAATGCGATGTGTATTCTTTGTGGACTTGAGAACAGAGGTAGTTGGTCTATAGAGCAAGAGAGGAAAGGTCTCCTCAAGGGACATACACACAGGAAAGGTTATGGCTTCCTAGTCTTTGGTTTCCATAACTTGATGCAATGGCTCCATGAGGTATGGAAACATTACATAGTATCCTTATATTAATTCCCATTAAACTAATCACCATCGCAATCTGTTACTTGGTCTTTCTTTGAACTTTGCCTAAAGAAGTAGTTTCAAGAAAATGTGCCTTTAGTGCAGAATTTAGGTGGAGGATTACTGATGAATACAGAAGCGAAAAAAAAGGAATGAAGGAAAAAAAATCATCCTGAGAACAAAATAATCCTACATTGGGAAGTGGGAAAAGCAATTAAATTAAATAATTAGTGAATATACTAAATGTGAAAAATGTATATTTACAATAGGCTTAAACTTGTAAAGAGGGCAATAGAAATAAATTAAAATAAGGATATGGGGTAAAGTATGTTCCCCTTTATTTTAGGCTATCCTGAGGCCAATTTCCTCATATGCAAAATGAGGGTAATAAAAATGATATAAGCTAGACGCTTTCACATGAGATGAAGGAAAACCAACTGTTTTATGAGCAATTTGTGTCACAGTCTTGAATCAGGAGAGCCCCTAAATCTTAAATATACCTAAAACCTGTCACTTGTTTGTTACCAGAACTTTATCTTCTTCCCATCTGTTTTCAAACCTCTCCCTCATTCATTTTTTAATAGCAGTTTTCTTGGGATGTAATTTGTATAGCATAAAATTCACCCTTTTAGAGTGTACAGTGCACGAGATTATGCAAGTTTCCCCACCATCTAATTGCAGAATATTTTCATTATCCCAAAACAAACCCCATATTTATTAGCAGTGGCTCCCCATTCTCCCTCCCTGCAGCCCTAGTCACCCAATAATCCAAGTTCGGTCCCTATGGATTTGCCTATTCTGGACATTTCATATCGATGGGATCATGTAACATGTGGCTTTTTGCATCTGGCTTCTTTCAAGGAGCCTAATGTTTTCAAGGTTCATCCATGTTGTAACATGCGTCACAACTTCATTTCTTTTATCTTTATTGCTTCATTGCTTCATTTTTTTGATTCTCTCTGGAGACCAAAGGCCTCAGCTGCACTGGTACACATGGCTGCCAACAGGTCTGGAGCTTAAATTCTTACAGATTCACACACTGAAGAGAGAATGGCCTCACTCTCTGGGACCCAGAGGCAGAGAGAAGAGCCCTGACTGGTTAAACTTTGGCAAAGCTTATCTATAGATCAATCAACAGGCTAATGTGTGAGGAGCTTACCTTGGGTCCCTCCTTGGTTCTAATCAACTGTAGTCAAGGAAACAGCACCAGGTTATGAAAACGTCTTATTTGAGAAAGCCATGTGGAACAAAGATAGAATGATAAATGGGAGTTACATTTCCCAGAGTATTTGGGGAGAGATAAGTGAGGAGATGAAATTCAGTATAATCCATATGTCTAATGAGCAAATAGGAAAATAGATACAAAAATTTTAAGTATATGCAGTATAAACTTTGTCAATTGATTTATCCAAGAAAAGCTTAGGCATTCTAGAGGAACTGTGAAAGAATTGTGGGGGGAAAAAAAAAAAAACTAGTTGCCAGGATTTTGATTAATAGAGACCAACGAGTAATGAACATTGGTAACAACTCTTTGCTGATTTTTTTCTAGAAAAGAATAGAAATGGTTTCATGGGCTGCAGAAGAAATGAAGGCAAGGTAAACAGATTAATGAAATGAACAAATAAGACATGGTATATTTATGCTATGAAACATTGAAGAGCAGCGAAAATCGATTACAACATGCAGCAATAGATTAGAATCTAAAAAGCATATCGTTTTATGAAAGAAGTCACAAATAAAATATATAGTATGATTCTATTTATATAAGTGTCAAAAACAGGGGAAACAAGACAATTTATCAAGATTTTATATGTATATATAAATGCTGTGAGAAAAGCAAGTGAATCCAGTATGATGGCTGCTAACTAGTGGAGGTAAGAAATGACTTTGAAAGAGAGCTAATAAAGTGAGTGATTAACTTCTAGAAATAAGGTTCTTTTCTATTCTTTCACTTTGACAGTGGCTATATGGATATATATACTTTTATTATTTTTAAATTATATGTGTGCATTTTATTTACTTTGGCATATATGATATATTTCATAATTAAATATATATATATATATATATATATATATATATCCCTCCAAGCAATAAGGAGGGAGGAGAGAGAGGAAAAAAAAGTATGAGAATGAATTACAGTTTTGTTTTTGTTTTTTTACAAAAAGACATGTGTTCTCAGTTTGCTGACCTTTTCTGTAATGATAACTTGATAATACATGTTGTTTAAGGTATATGTGGAGTGAGTGGTGTGGATCATGTTTCATGTGACCTTCAAAAAAAAGATAATGTTTTTAAAAAGAATGAGAGAATTTTGAAAATTCACTTTAGAAAATGTTTTTACCATTCTAAGAGTTTTATAATTAAAAATAATTTGTGCTATCTATAAAGTCATATACATATATATTTTAAAAAACATTTACTGATTTATAATGTTGTAGTTTCAGATGCACAGCAAAATGAATCAGTTATGTAGATACATATAGCCTCTCCTTTTTAGATTCTTTTCCCACATAGGCCAATACAGAGTAGAGCTCCCTGTGCTGTACAGCAGGTCCTTATTATCTATTTTATACGTAGTGTGTACATGTCAATCCTGATTTCCCAATTTATCCCATTTCCTTTTTCCCCTCCAGTAACCATAAGTTTGTTTTCTGCATCTGTGACTCTATTTCATAAGTAAGTTCATTTGTATCATTTTTTTTTTATTCCACAGATAAGCAATATCTTATGATGTTTGTTTCTCTTTCTGACTTACTTCATTTAGTATGATAATCTCTAGATCCATCCCATACATATTTTAAAAAGTTGTGAAAAAAGGTATTTATTAAGTACTCTTAAAACATTTCACATGAAGATTTTCAGTAAGAACTTAACCAGTTTGTTATAATCACTAAAATATACAGATACAACTTCAAAATAGTAATGATAATAAGAAAACTGTTTGACATCTAAGAAGATGAAGATTTAATAACCCTATTACCATAAAAAAGTTTAGATCTATAGATCATTTTGAATTATCTTTTGTAGCTGACAGCTTCAAAACCAAGCTTGAAAAGAACAAACTTGAAATCAGTATGAACATTCTATTGTTGTCCCACATTATTAAACAGAGTGTAAAAGTAATAAAATTAATTCAGTTACATTACACTCACTGCAGTATTAGTATTGATAAATTGGTTTTACCATTAACAGATAAAGTAAATTACAACTTTATTAAAATATTTAATTCAAATATATACTTTTTTCCAAATCTATTCATTAATTTATATATCTGTTAACTTTTAAATTATCACTTTATCTCCTTTTAAATGTGTATTTTGTGTACTGCATAATGTTTATTGTTTGCTATTCCAGTGGTTTATGTATATCATTTATATATGAATAAATATACAATTTAATTTTTAAATATAGAGATCTCTTCAGGAAAATTGGAAATATCAAGGGAAAATTTTGTCCAAACGTGGACACAATAAAGGACAGAAGGGAGAGAGACCTAGTAGATGGTGAAGAGATCAAGAAGAGATGGAAAGAATACATGGAAGAACTGTAAAAACAAAGATCTTAATGAACCAGATTACTATGGCGAAGTGGCCAGTCACCCAGAGCCAGACATTCTGGAGAGTGAAGTCAAGTGGGCCTTAGAAAGCACTGCTGTTAACGAAGCTAGTGGAAGCAAAAGGATTCCAGTAGAGCTATGCAGACCCTGAAGGATGATGCTATCAAGGTGTTGCATTCAATATGTTAGCAAATTTGGAAGACCCAGCAGCGGCCACAGGACTGGAAATATCAATCCTCAACCCAGTTCCCAAGAAGAGTAGTACTAATGAATGTGCTGAACACCAGACAATTGCATTCATCTTCCATGCTAAGGTCACGCTTAAAATCTTGGATGCTAGGCTTCAGCATTTATGTGAACCAAGAACTCCCAGATATCCAAGCTGGATTTAGAAGAGGAAGAGGAACCAGAAATCAAGTTGCCAACATTCACTGGCTCATAGAGAAAACAAAGGAATTTCAGAAAAACATCTACCTCTGTTTTATCGACTATGCTAAAGCCTTGACTGTGTGGATCATAACAAACTGTGGAAAGCTCTTAAAGTGATGATAACACCAGACCATCTTACCTGTCTCCTGAGAAACCTGGATGCGGGTCAAGAAGCAACAGTTAGAACCCTGTATGGAACAACTGATTGGTTCAAGGTTGAGAAAGGAGTACGACAGGGCTGCCTGCTGTCATCCTGTTTGTTTATCCTATACCCTGAGCATATCATGAGAAATGCCAGGTTGGATGAGTTACAAGCTAGAATCAAGGTGGGTGGCAGAAACATCAACAATCTCAGATACGTAGATGACACCACTCTAGTGGCAGAAAGTGAAGAGGAACTAAGATCCTCTTAATGAGGGTGAAGAAGCAGAGTGAAAAACCTGGCTTCAAAGTAAGTATTAACAAAACTAAGATCATGGCATCTGACCCCATTGCTATGCATGCATGCTAAGTCGCTTCAGTCGTGTCCGACTCTGTGCGACCCCATAGACAGCAGCCCACCAGGCTCCCCTGTCCCTGGGATTCTCCAGGCAAGAACGTTGGAGTGGGCTGCCGTTGCCTTCTCCAATGCATGGAAGTGAAAAGGGAAACTGAAGTCGACTTCATGGCAAATAGAAGGGGAAAAGGTAAAACTAGTGGCAGATTTCCTCTTCTTGGGCTCTAAAATAACTGCAGATGGTGGCTGCAGCTATGAAATCAGAGGACGATTACTTCTTGTAAGGAAAGCTATGACAAACCTAGATAGCATGTTGAAAAGCAGAGACATTACTTTGCTGACAAAGGTCCATATACTCGAGTGGTCATGTATGGTTGTGAGAGCTGGACTACACAGAAGGCAGAGCACCAACAATTGATGCTTCCAAACTGTGGTGCTGGAGAAGACTCCTGAAAGTCCCCTGGACAGCAAAGAGGTCAAACCAGTCAATCTTAAGGGAAACCAACCCTGATTACTTGTTGGAAGGATTGCTGCTGAAGATGAAGCTTCAGTATTATGGTCACCTGATGCAAAAAGTTGACTCATTGGGAAAGTCCCTGCAGCTAGGAAATTTTGAAGGCAGAAGAAGAGGGCATCAGAGGATGGCATCACCAATGCAATGGACATGAAGATGGGCAAACTTAGGGAGATGGTAAAGGATAGGGAGGCCTCAGTGCTGCCATCCATGGGGTTGCAAAGAGTCAGATATGACTGGGCAACTAAACGACAGCAACAAAAATATACAATATATTATAATCATGCTACAAAACTTGAATGACTGTATGATTTTTATAAGTTTGGAGACCAATGTTCTAAAAATCTTCCTACCATCACATAAAACATTAAATTTGGGTATTTTGTCCTTACCCATGTAGTGAGAAATATCAATATCAGTTACCAGGTCATAGCAAACACCCTCTTTCAACAACACAAGCGATGATCTTACACATGGACTTCACCAGATGGCTAATACTGAAATCAGATTGATTATATTCTTTGCAGGCAAAGATGGAGAAGCTCTATACAGTCAGCAAAAACAAGGCTGGAACAAAGTTCAGATCATGAACTCCTTATTACAAAATTCAGACTTAAACTGAAAAGTAGGGAAAACCACTAGAATATTCATGTATGACATAAATAAAATCTCTTATGATTACACAGTAGAAGTGAGAAATAGATTCAAGGGATAAGATTTGATAGGCAGAGTGCCAAAGAAATGTGGACAGAGGTTTGTAATCTTGTACATGAGGTGGTGATCAAGACCATCCCCAAGAAAAGGAAACACAAAAAGGCAAAATGGTTGTCTGAGAATATCTTACAAATAGCTGAGAAAAAAAGAGAAGCTAAAGGCAAAGGAGAAAAGGAAAGATATATCCATCTGAATCCAGAGTTCCAAAGAATAGCAAGGAGAGATAAGAAAGCATTCCTCAGTGATCAGTGCAAAGAAATAGAGGGGAAAAAAGAACGGGAAAGACTAGAGATCTCTTCAAGAAAATTAAAGACACCAAGATAACATTTCATGCAAAGATGGGCTCAAGAAAGGACAGAAATAGTATGGACCTAACAGAAGCAGAAGATATTAAGAAGAGGTGGCAAGAATACACAGAAGAACTATACCAAAAAGATCTTAATGACTCTGAAAACCACAATGGTGTGACCACTCACCTAGAGCCAGACATGCTGGAATGCAAAGTCAAGTGGGCCTTAGAAAGCATCACTATGAACAAAACTAGTGGAGGTGATGGAATTTCAGTTGATCTATTTCAAATCCTAGAAGATGATGCAGTTAAAGTGTTGTGCTCAATATGCCAGCAAATTTGGAAAACTCAGCAGTGGACACAGGACTGGAAAAGGTCAGTTTTCACTCCAATCCTAAAGAAAAACAATGCCAAAAAATGTTCAAACTACCACACAATTGCACTCATCTCAGACACTATCAGAATAATGATCAAAATTCTCAAAGTGAGACATCAACAGTATGTGAACTATGAATTTCCAGACGTTCAAGCTGGATTTAGAAAAGGCAGAAGAAGCAGAGATCAAATTGCCAAAATCTGTTGGATCATCGAAAAACCAAGAGAGTTCCAGTAAAACATCTACTTCTGCTTTATTGACTGCGCCAAAGCCTTTGATTGTGTGGATCACAACAAACTGGAAAACTCTGAAAGAGATGGGAATACCACCTGACTTGCCTTCTGAGAAATCTGTATGCAGGTCAAGAAGCAAGTTAGAAATGGACATGGAACAACAGACTGGTTCCAAATAAGGAAAGGAGTACGTCAAGACTGTATATTGTCACCCTGCTTATTTAACATATATGCAGAGTACATCATGAGAAAAGCTGGGCTGGATGAAGCACAAGCTGAAATCAAGATTGCTGGGAGAAATATCAATAACCTCAGATATGCAGATGACACCACCCTTATGGTAGAAAGTGAAGAAGAACTAAAGCGCCTCTTAATGAAAGTGAAAGAAGAGAGTGAAAAAGTTGGCTTAAAGCTCAACATTCAGAAAACGAAGATCATGGCATCTCGTCTCATCTCTTCATGGAAAATAGATGGAGAAACAGTAGAAATAGTGACAGACTTTATTTTTTGGGGCTCCAAAATCACTGCAGATGGTGACTGCAGCCATGAAATTAAAAGACTTGCTCCTCAAGAAAAGCTAAGAGCAACCTAGACAGCATATTAAAAAGCAGAGACATTACCTTGCCATCAAAGGTCCTTCTAGTTTTAGCTGTGGTTTTTCTAGTAGTCACGTATGGGTGTGAGATTTGGACTACAAAGAAAATTGAGCGCTGAAGAATTGATGCTTTTGAACTGTGGTGTTAGGGAAGACTCTTGAGAGCCCCTTGGACTGCAAGGAGATCCAATCAGTCCACCCTAAAGGAAATCAGTCCTGAATATTCATTGGAAGGACTGATGCTGAAGCTGAAGCTCCAATACTTTGGCCACCTGATGCGAAGAGCTGACTCATTTGAAAAGACTCTGATGCTGGGAAAAGTTGAAGGCAGGAGGAGAAGGAGACAACAGAAAATGAGATGGTCGGATGGCATCACCGACTCAATGGACATGAGTTTGAGCAAGCTCTGGGTGTTGGTGATGGACAGAGAAGCCTCACACGCTGCAGTCCATGACGTCGCAAAGAGTCGCACACGACTGAGCAACTGAACTGAATTGAAGTTATACAATTGTTAGAGTTCTATGTCCTTTGTCACACAGATTTGTATTTTTACACCATCTTTATGAGGTAGCTGTTTTGCATGTTCATATAGTTTGGTTCTTTCTTTAAGCTGAGTTTTTATCACTTGCTTTAAGCTTACAAACATTTTCTGGTTTTTCTGTCTTAGAAATACTTGTTATAAAGCAGTATGTTATATAGATTATATGAGTAACTAAATTTCCAAGCAGAAAGGCAATGAATTTAGAAGGATGAATGCTTCCTGTTTTTCTTTTGAATTCTATTGAAGTATTTTTGATTTCCAACATTGTGTTAACTTCTGCTGTACAGCAAAGTGATTCAGTTATACATATACCTATTCTTTTTCATGCTTTTTTCCATTATGGTTTATCGCAGGATATTGAATAGAATTCCCTGTGCTCTACAGTAGGACCTCATTGTTTATCCATCCTATATGTAATAGTTCACATCTGTTAATCCCAAACTCCCAAACCTAGAAGGATCAGTACTTTATAATATTGTATACATCTATTGTGGTAGGTCCTCTGTAGTTCTGAACCTTGCAAAATATTTTATATTTGCCTACATGAAACATGTACCTTTTTTTTTTCCTGGCAAACGGTTTGAGAGTCAGCCAACATATCAACTATCATATGAAATTCCCTTTGTCTGCCTCAACCAGACTCAGCCCATCTTTCTTTTGTTCTCTCCTTTTGTGTAAGTTTCACTAGATTTCAAAATATTATTATTTTTATTGCAATGATTCTTTTAAGAGTTTATGCGTTGATCTCAATCAGTGAACTCTAAATTCTTGAGGACAGAGACTATGTCTTATCACCTAAACTTGTAAGAGACGTTACAATATTTATTCTTAAATAAATAAATTAGTCATATGTTCTTTATTCCTTACATCAGTGTTTCACAAAAAGGGTTCAAAAGAATAGTATTAATACTACCTTTGAAAGTGCCTATTGTAAAAGAATTTTATTGCCAAATATTTTCTGTGGTATGTATTTTCTTACTAGGAGTTCAAAATGTGCATTAGTCTATTAAAAAGAATAGAGAATTCCTACAATAAATAAACCTATTTAAATGTCTTTAACTCAATATTTTCCAAATATAAATGTAAATATCTCCCTTTTTTCCTAGAACACATATTAATGTCCTGTGGATGTGGGTTTCTATGCCCTAATACTCTAAGAAATGCTATGTTGCAACATTTCTGTTGTTAAATGTGCACACAGAGAAAGCAATTAAGGGGATGAACTATAATTATATGTATGTAATTTGGTAGGCTATTTGCAGCTAAAGCAAAGGAAATGAATTCTAAATAGTTAAATTATTTACCCAAGTAGAAAAATGCCATTTGTTTGTATTAAAAACACAGATTCTAGATTAAGAGGTAAACTCAATTCTTTGTAAGTTTTCACAGGGAGAAGGTATTGCAGTTTGACTTGTCTGAAAATGATTATAATAACTAAATTTAAAAGTCACTTTATGATAATCAAATCAATATAACTCATAAATTTAGCACAATTGTCTGCTGCCCTCTGTAGTGTCTCTGTATTTAATTCCAGGGTGTTAAATATCTCCAGGGATAGACCATCAATCACATAATAAAATCAGTTGTCTTTTAAATTTTGACCTCATGTAGGATTGTAAATTTGACCATGAACTTTATGCTTCAAATTTGGATTATAATTCTATTTTTTTAAAGAAAATCTGTTCTTAAAGGGTGTAATTTTTTAAACTGCTGAAGTTACTAAAAAGCACTTACTTGGATAAATGAAAAATTTTAGTTGATAAAATTTGTCCTGAAATAAAACTTGACATTTAAAAGTCAGTCTAATTCATAATTTACAATGGAAAAGAATCTGAGAAAGAACATGTATAACACAACATTGCAAGTTAACTATATTCCAATTTTTTAAAATAATTTAAGAAATCCACTTTGGACATCTAACCTCCAAATTATAAAATAACAAATTTGTATTGGATTATATCACTAAGTTTATTATAGAAATAACAGGAAACAAATATAGCTAAAAACAAATGATGTTAAATATTTTTTCATATGTTTATTCACCTTTACATCTTTGATGAGAGATCTGTTCAGATCAATTGACTACGTATTAAATTAGGCTGTTTATCTTATTGTTGAATTTTAGGAGTTTCTGTATTTTTTGATATGGGTCTTTATCAAATGCTTTTTTTTTTTTTCCTGCAAATATTTCCCCCAGTCTGAGTCTTGTATATTCATTCCACAAATACCTTTGTAGGACAATTTTAATTTTAATGAAGTCTAACTTTTTCTTTCATGAAAAGAATCAGTCTATATAGTTGCCATGGTAGGGATGAGTCAGTATGAATTTAGCAATGAATATACTAATTATCTTTGATATTACTAAGATCACATATTTCATTAACTCAAAGAGATTACTTAAAGAAAATATCTTTTAGGTGAATAAAACACTGAAATAAATTGCAAATAATAAGCTATCTTTATTTATTCCTTCAAAAGATATCAGTTCAGTTCACTCAGTCGTGTCCGACTCCTTGCGACCCCATGAATCGCAGCACGCCAGGTCTCCCTGTCCATCACCAACTCTCAGAGTTCACTCAGACTCATGTCCATGGAGTCAGTGATGCCATCCAGCCATCTCATCCTCTGTCGTCCCCTTCTCCTCCTGCCCCCAATCCCTCCCAGCATCTGAATCTTTTCCAATGAGTCAACTCTTTGCATGAGGTGGCCAAAGTACTGGAGTTTCAGCTTTAGCATCATTCCTTCCAAAGAAATCCCAGGGCTGATCTCCTTCAGAATGGACTGGTTGGATCTCCTTGCAGTCCAAGGGACTCTCAAGAGTTTTCTCCAACACCACAGTTCAAAAGCATCAATTCTTCCGTACTCAGCCTTCTTCACAGTCCAACTCTCACATCCATACATGACCACTGGAAAAACCATAGCCTTGACTAGATGGACCTTTGTTGGCAAAGTAATGTCTCTGCTTTTGAAGATGCTATCTAGGTTGGTCACAACTTTCCTTCCAAGGAGTAAGCATCTTTTAGTTTCATGACTGCAATCACCATCTGCAGTGATTTTGGAGCCCCAAAAAATAAAGTCTGACACTGTTTCCATGTTTCCCCATCTATTTGCCATGAAGTGATGGGACCAGATGCCATGATCTTCGTTTTCTGAATGTTGAGCTTTAAGCCAACTTTTTCACTCTCCTCTTTCACTTTCATCAAGAAGCTTTTTAGTTCCTCTTCACTTTCTGCCATAAGGGTGGTGTCCTCTGCGTATCTGAGGTTATTGATATTTCTCCTAGCAATCCTGATTCCAGCCCGTGCTTCTTCCAGACCAGCGTTTCTCATGATGCACTCTGCATAGAAGTTAAATAAGCAGGGTGACAATATACAGCCTTGACGTACTCCTTTTCCTATTTGGAACCAATCTGTTGTTCCATGTCCAGTTCTAACTGTTGCTTCCTGACCTGCATATAGGTTTCTCAAGAGGCTAATTATATAAGAAAGCAGAATGAATACCAGTGAATGATTAATTCTTAGAGTATATGTATGGATAGCAAACCAGCTTAGTTTGATTTTGTGTGTGTGTGTTTGTGCCAGGAAATATTATTTGATGGGTGTTTTTTAACATGTTTTTTAAACATGTTTTTAACATGTTTAAATAACTCATTTTAAAAATAAGTTATTTTATGCAACCATGTCATTTATAGGGGGTTGGGGGGTAGAAATAAACACAAAAACATAATTTACTACAGAATGCTTAGGAATTCTTTCTCTCTGTCTGTCTGTCTCCCAGCCCCTCCCCCCTCTTTTTTTGGCTGCACGGGTCACTTGGATCTTAGTTCCCAGAACAGGTATGGAACCTGCACCCCCTGCAGTGGATGCAAATAGTTCTAATCACCATAGAATTCTCAACTTTGAAATTCTTTATGCTGCTGATTCAGTCCCAGTCCAAATGCATTAAAATAGATTCTTCAAACTCTTAACTCTTTACCCCCATAGAAACCATCAATACTACAAAGAAAAGAATCAATTTTCAATTTTCTATGTATCTTATTTTGTTCCTTGGGAGAAGAGGTCGAAAGAAAATGAACTTCCATTCAAAGAAGCATCAAACCAAGAACATCTCTAATAATGAGAAAGTGAAAGTGAAGTCGCTCAGTCTTGTCCGACTCTCTGCGACCTCATGGACCGCCGTAGTGTACCAGGCTTCTCCGTCCATGGATTTTCCAGGCAAGAACAGTGGAGTGGGTTGCCATTTCCTTCTCCAGGAGATCTTCCCAACCAATGGATTGAACCTGGGTCTCCCGCATTGCAGGTAGATGCTTTATCGTCTGAGCCACCAGGGATGTAGTAGGAATAATGAGAAAAGCCCTACACTTTTCTTCCCTTCTGCTGCTGCTGCTAAGTCGCTTCAGTTGTGTCCGACTCTGTGTGACCCCATAGACAGCAGCCCACCAGGCTCCCCCTTCCCTGGGATTCTCCAGGCAAGAACACTGGAGTGGGTTGCCATTTCTTTCTCCAATGCATGAAAGTGAAAAGTGAAAGTGAAGTCACCCAGTTGTGTTTGACTCCTAGCGACCCCATGGACTGCAGCCCACCAGGCCCCTCAGTCCATGGGATTTTCCAGGCAAGAGTACTGGAGTGGGATGCCATTGCCTTCTCCTCTTCCCTTCTGAATGATTACATTACCTGAAATCAGTACAGGTATAACATGAATGACTATGAAATCACCAAGAGTTAGGAGGAAGTATTAGGCACTCTTAATTTCAAACTATCTGTAAGAAACTCTCTGTAACAGATAAAGGAAAAGAGATGGGACAAGAAAGAAAAATATCTAGCTTTGTACAGACTTGTGAACCACATACTTTTGCTTTTTTGAAAACTGCTTTCCACAGAGCTTTTTCCTGTGCAAATATTATTAATCATAATTATATGATTAATATAAATATAGACTGGGACTAGAGTTGGATATTTAACAAATGAAGTTTATGGGTGAAGAAAAAAGAGATAAGTTTATCTCTAAACACTAGGAGATGCAATGCTTTTTTTCAAAAATGGTGCTTCCCACCAAAGTATTTTAGTACTTTGTTAGCATTTTTAAATGATTTATTAGTAGCATTTACTCTAGATATAGTCAAATCCACAGATACTTCTTATGTCTATATACACAGCATTATCACTGTGAACATTTCAATAATTTACACATTTTGACTTAAATTAGTTTCCCATTTTTTTAATTTAGAAGATCAGTGACTTGAAATCACACTATATTCATTTCTGCACATTTATATACACACAGTACAAAATGTACTAAATGTAGTACAAAAATACAGACTTGACTATAAATCATGCAAAAGTAGAATGCCCTTCACTGCAATGTCTGTAATCTATATAGATGTGACCTTGTGGTTTAAAATGGCTGTTTCACAAAGGGAAACATAATCTGTGTGTGTGTGTGTGTGTGTGTGTGTGCTAAGTCACCTCAGCCATGCCCAACTCTTTGCAATCCCATAGGATTCTCCAGGGAAGAATACCGGAGTGGGTTGCCATGCCCTCCTCCAGGGGATCTTCTCAATCCAGTGGCAGGTGGGTTCTTTACCACTAGCACCACCTGGAAAGCCCCGATCTGTGTGAGAAATAGTCAGTTCACTCTATAATCTAACAGAGAAGTAAGGGTTGTGAGTGATCACCTAATGTTGTCTCAAGTGGGCCTAAAGGAACTTGTTAGGGGGACCTATAGAAAGTCTGGCATGGAAAGGACTGTCAGTTGGACGATCTCATTTGACATTTTCCTTTCAGATGTACCTCTGTTTATTTTTCCCCAACAAACTAAACTGTAAAAATTTGAGTTAAAGATACTATCTTTTCTAGTCTTTGTCCATTGAAAAGAAAATAAAATGAAATATCAGAAGCACTGGATTTTAGTTTTAGTGTTTGTGTTTATTTTCTGTTGCTGCCATAAAAATCGCCACAAATTTAGCTTCAGTTCAGTCGCTCAGTCATGTCCAACTCTTTGTGACCCCATGAATCATAGCACGCCAGGCCTGCCTGTCCATCACCAACTCCCAGAGTTTACCCAAACTTATGTCCGTTGAATCAGTGATACCATCCAACCATCTCATCCTCTGTGTCCCCTTCTCCTTCTGCCCTCAATCTTTCCCAGCATCACAGTCTTTTCAAATGAGTCAGCTCTTCTCATCAGGTGGCCAAAGTGTTGGAGTTTCAGCTTCAACATCAGTCCTTCCAATGAACACCCAGGGCTGATCTCCTTTAGGAAGGACTGGTTGCATCTCCCTGCAGTCCAAGGGATTCTCAAGAGTCTTCTCCAACACCACAGTTCAAAACCATCAATTCTTCTGCACTCAGCTTTCTTTATAGTCCAACTCTCACATCCATACATGACCACTGGAAAAACCATAACCTTGATGAGACAGACCTTTGTTGACAATGTAATGTCTCTGTTTTTTAATATGCTGTCCTGGTTGGTCATAACTTTCTTTCCAAGAGCAAGTGCCTTTTAATTTCATGGCTTCAGTCACCATCTGCAGTGATTTTGGAGCCCAGAAAAATTAAGTTTCTCACTGTTTCCCCATCTATTTGCCATGAAGAGATGGGATTGGATGCCATGATCTTCGTTTTCTAAATGTTGAGCTTTAAGCCAACTTTTTCACTCTCCTCTTTCACTTTCATCATGAGGCTCTTTAGTTCTTCATTTTCTGCCATAAGGGTGGTGTCATCTGCATATCTGAGGTTACTGATATTTCTCCCGACAATCTTGATTCCAGCTTGTGCATCTTCCAGCCCAGAGTTTTTCATGGTGTACTCTGTATAGAAGTTAAATAAGCAGGGTGACAGTATACAGCCTTGACGTACTCTTTCCTATTTGGAACCAGTCTGTTGTTCCATGTCCAGTTCTAACCGTTGCTTCTTGTGCTGCATACATGTTTCTCAAGAGGCAGATCAGGTGGTCTGGTATTCCCCTCTCTTTCAGAATTTTCCACAGTTTATTGTGATCCACACAGTCAAAGGCTTTGGCATAGTCAATAAAGCAGAAATAGATGTTTTTCTGGAACTCTCTTGCTTTTTCCATGATCCAGTGGATGTTGGCAATTTGATCTCTGGTTCCTCTGCCTTTTCTAAAACCAGCTTGAACATCTGGAAAATAAAGTGATTCCATGAATAAAGTATTCACGGTTCATATATTGCTGAAGCCTGGCTTGGAGAAATTTTAAGCATTACTTTACTAGTGTGTGAGACGAGTGTAATTGTGTGCGGTAGTTTGAACATTCTTTGGCATTGCCTTTCTTTGGGATTGGAATGAAAACTGACCTTTTCCAGTCCTGTGGCCACTACTGAGTTTTCCAAATTTGCTGGCATATTGAGTGCAGCACTTTCACAGCATCATCTTTTAGGATTTGAAATAGCTCAACTGGAATTCCATCACCTCCACTAGCTTTATTCGTAGTGATGCTTTCTAAGGCCCACTTGACTTCACATTCCAGGATGTCTGGCTCTAGGTGAGTGGTCACACCATCCTGATTATCTGGGTTGTGAAGCTCTTTTTTGTACAGTTCTTCTGTGTATTCTTGCCATCTCTTCTTAATATCTTCTACTTCTGTCAGGTCCATACGGTTTCTGTCCTTTCTTGAGCCCATCTTTGCATGAAAAGTTCCCTTGGTATTTCTAATTTTCTTGAAGAGCTCTCTAGTAATTTAGCTTAAACCAATAGAAATTTATTAGCTCTGAATTTTGTAACTCAGGAGTCTCAACTCCTTTCTTTTCACGGGCTGTAATCAAAATGTCAGCAGAATAGGCTCTTACTAGGATGCTTAGAGTCTAAGAAAGGATCTGCATCCCGGGTGACACAGATTGTTCCCTGTGGGTGTAGGACTGAGGTTCCCATCTTCTTGCCGTTCATCAGTTGTGATCATTTGCAGCTTCTAAAGGCTGTCCATATTCTCCAGCTCATGCCCTCCTTCCTCATCTTCCAAGCCAGTAAAGCTGGTCAAGGGCTTCTCTTCATTTACCTTCCTCCTCCCACCACCCCTGTCCATCTTCCTCTTGGCTGCATTTCTCTGGGTGCCTCTTCTGTCTCCATCTTCTAAGAGTTCGTGTGAATACCCTGAATACACCTGATAGTCCAAGCTAATCTCCCCATTTTAAAGTCACCTGTCTAGCAACCTTAATTTCATATGCAAAGCCTCTTAACAGTAGTGCCTAAATTCATTTATGATTAAACAACCCAAGCAAGGAAAGCTTGGGAGGAAAACACAACTTTGGAATTCTGCCTATAATAATTTTACTAGGAAAAACTTGTGTGATACTGGGCAAAGAAGGAGCCTTCCCTTAGACTCAGTTTCCTATTGCAAAATTAAGAAATTAGACCAAATATGTGTTAACTTTCTTTCCAGTTCTGTGTCTTTACCTAAAATCTCCTGACTTTTGCACAGGACAAACGTTCAGTTAGTATCCAATAAATATTTGTTGTTTGAGATGAAATACATGGCCATGATTGGCAAATACTACCCTTATATCTTTTTTAGTTGTCTTTTATAAAACTACTATAATATAAAAAAATTATATTAATATTGGTTTATATTATGTATATATGATATAATATATACATATGTATGTATATATGTATACAATATATATGTATGTATATATTATATAATATATAATATGTACATATTTATAATATGTATATATTAAATACATATTCCATTATGTATTTAAATAAAATACATATTCCATTATGTATTTAAATAAAAATTCCTATAACACTGTAAATGAGTAATACTGGCAACATTAAAAAAAAAGACAACACTCCATCACCCCATTTCCTACCCCTTGGTGCTTTCCCAGAACTGGCAAATTCTCCAGTTTACATCGTCCCAATGTTATAGTTATGACTCCAAATAATATATTTTTCTGTTTTGATGCAGAATGTACTTATTGCTTGTGCCATTGTAAAGAAGGAGGAATTCACCAAAACTGCACTCCATTGCCTCCTTTCACTCACATCCCAAGTGACTGTGGCAAATTTTGTTTTCCAAGATAAGATCTTTCACCCCTTATCTGACAGTGTGATGCTGACTCCCCTTCCTTCCACTGAGGTGTGGGATGTTCATTCCCTTCCCTTGAATCTCACATGCTCGTGAAAACAGCAGAAGTAATGTAGCATGACCTTCAAGGGTAGGTCATAAAAGACAACACAGTTTTCTCACGGTTCTCTTGGGATATTCATTCTTGGAACCCACCCACCAGACTCCGAAGAAACCCTGATGACAAAGAGGGGCCATGTGTAGGACCCAGCTGAGGTCCTCGCTGACAGCCAGGATAAAACTCCAGACACGTGAGGAAGCCTTGGAGATTTTGCAAAGTCCAGTCGCCATGTGACAGTCATCACTGAGAAATCCAGAGTAGCTGAGTCAAGTCAATACCCAAACCATGAGAGATAATAATAACGTGCTTGTTGTTTTAAGCCATTAGGTTTTGGGTCAACAATAGATAACTGGGACAATTGTATCTATATTTTATATTAAGTGCTATTGTCTCAGGATTCTGGTCAGAAATTCCATCATAGTTTTGTTGGATTTGATGAATATTTTTTTCTGGTTTTATTTTTTATACAACTTTTAAAGATTATATTCCATTTATGGTTATTAAAAAATACTGGCTGTATCCCCTGTGCTGTACAATGTACTCTTGACCCTATCTCACAGCTGGTTGTGTGTACCTCCCACTCCCCACCCCTATGTTGCCCTTCCTATGTCCACTGGTAACCAACCATTAGTTTCTTCTCTATATTTGAAGTCTGCTTCTTCTTTTTTGTTGTTATATTCACTAGTTTATTGTATTTTAAATTCCAAGTATAAGTGATTTAATAAATTTGTTATCCTGTCTGACTTATTTATTTCACTTAGAACAATGCCCATTGTTATGTCCATCCATATTCTGCAAATGGCAAAACTTCATGCTTTTTATGGCTAACATTCCACTGTATGCTCAGTTCAGTTCAATTTAGTCGCTCTGTTGTGTCCAACTCTTTGCAACCCCACGAATCGCAGCACGCTAGGTCTCCCTGTCCATCACCAACTCCCAGAGTTCACTCAAACTCACGTCCATTGAGTCAGTGATGCCATCCAGCCATCTCATCCTCTGTCGTCCCCTTCTCCTCCTGCCCCCAATCCCTCCCAGCATCAGAGTCTTTTCAAATGAGTCAACTCTTCGCATGAGGTGGCCAAAGTATTGGAGTTTCAGCTTCAGCATCAGTCCTTCTAATGAACACCCAGGACTGATCTCCTTCAGAATGGACTGGTTGGATCTCCTTGCACTCCAAGGGACTCTCAAGAGTCTTCTCCAACACCACAGTTCAAAAGCATCAAGTCTTCCACACTCAGCTTTCTGCACAGTCCAACTCTCACATCCATACATGACCACTGGAAAAACCATAGCCTTGACTAGATGGACCTTTGTTGGCAAAGTAATGTCTCTGCTTTTGAATATGCTATCTAGGTTGGTCATAACTTTCCTTCCAAGGAGTAAGCGTCTTTTAAGCGTCCACCGTATGTAGGTGTATATATATATTTATGTGAAAGTGAAAGTCGCTCAGTCGTGTCCAACTCTGTACGACCCCATGGACTATATATATATATACACACTTCACCCATTCATCTGTTGATAAACACTTGGGTTGTTTCCATATCATGGCTATTGTAAATAATGCTACTATGAACATATGAACATTGGGATGCTGCATCTTTTTTCATTAGTGTTTTTGTTTTTGGATATATACCCAGGATTGGGATTTCTGGGTCATATGATAAGGATGCCCATACTCATGACTTTGTATCCAACATAGTTTTGGAAACCCTAGCCACAGCAATCAGAGAAGAAAAAGAAATAAAAGGAATCCAAATTGGAAAAGAAGAAGTAAAACTGTCACTGTTCTACAGATGGTATGATACTGACCATTTTCATATATAAAGAATAAAAATAAAATTTAGCATATTAGAATTATATAAATATATCATTGCAGAGGATGACAGAGGTTGAGATGGTTGGATGGCATCACTGACTCAATGGACATGAGTCTGCACAAATTCCAGGAGTTGATGATGGACAGGGAGGCCAGGCGTGCTGCAGTCCATGGGGTTGCAGAGAGTCGGACATGACTGAGCAACTGAACTGAACTGAACTGAACCTTAATGCAAAATTAAGAAATGGACTGAAATGCTTAGAGAAGAAAGTGCATTCCTATGTCACTAAGTCCCTGAAGACCACAGGGGAATGTGCCAAACACCGAAGTCCAACATACTCTTTACTAGGCTTTTCAGCTTCCCCTGGTTTTGATAGTCTTCATCCGCTGTCACTCTTATCTGAAGGCGTCCTCTTCTTATTGTGCTCTCAAATTTACTTGAGAAATTATATCTTTCTTAGGGACACATGAGCAGAAAATATTCTTAGTTTTAAGTGTGTTTATATTGTCCTCCTACTTTCTTGATAACATGGTTTGGTATAGAATTCTAAGTTGAAAATATTGTTTAAAAGAAACTGAAATCTTTGCTCTATTGTATCCTATTGCCTGATGTTATCTTTGGTCCATTGATCGATCCATTGATTGATCTTATCTGTGTGTAATCAATTTCTTGTGTTTAATCAATTTACTGGCAAGATTTTGGAATGTTTTTCTTCATTGGGATTGAAACTATGCATGTGTGAACCCTTTTTTGTTCATTCCTTTGGGCAATTTTGGGTCCTTTGAATTTGAAGAACCATGTCTTGCCATATCTTGGGGACATTTTCTTTTATTATTTTTTGATTGACTTATTCCATCTTCTTGTCTCTTTCACTCTGCTTCTGAACATGTTTTATTTAATAAATTCCTCCATTTTCAATCTTCTCTCAGATTCCTCTCATGTCATTTTTGAATTTTTCTTTAGCTCTGCATTATATGGAAGTTCCATACTTTTAGATAGATCACTCATTTGGTTTTTTAACCTGAACCATTTTATTCTTTAGCTGGTTCACTTAATGTGTTACAGTTTTGGGGAAAAAGGTATTCATTGTTTAAAATTTCTGTCTTGATTTCTAACTTGTTCATTCTTCAGTAGCAATCAATTCTTAATTTATTTATATATACTCTTTCAACTTTCTATGAATCCTCCCAGTGTTGCACATGAATCAGCCTCCCAGGGGAAGTTTGACAACATTTGCTCATCACAGATGAGATTTACTAACTGATATCTAGTGGGCATAGGTCAGAGGTGTTGCTAAATATCCTACAATTTATAGGAACACCCACTAGAAGAAGTATCTGGCCCGAAATGTCCATAGTACCAAAGTTGAGAAACACGGGAATGTACCTGTTAGAAACTGAAAGTTACCTTTGTTCCATATACCACTTTGAATTCCTTTGGAATTAGTTGTTATGCTTTCTTCCATCTATTTCTGATTTGTGTGTGTATCTGTGTGTGTGTTTTCCAAATATGCGTTGATCTTCGTTCCTAGTTCACAGTTATTTCATGAATTTTCTCTTGGGTCGTGTTGTCTATCATCCCAGGAGCTTAACTGAGAGACCTAATTATTGGTTTCTGTTAGAGAGTAGGGTCATATCAACAGGTCAATATACTGTAGAGTGCTTGATTATAGAGCACGCAAACTAATTATTATCAATTTAAAGAGAGTTTTCTCTGGGGATAAAGTAATTTACTGTATTTCATACCAGACTGAGCTTTTTTGTCTCTCTCTCACTCTCTCTTTTTTGGTGTTTTCTCAGTGTCTGATGTAAAGGTCTGGAGTCATTTCAAAACCATCTCTACTTCTCTCACGGGCCCAAATTCATTCTAGAATACCTCCCTAGACAGGTATTAGGTTCTATCCTGGAGGCAAATACTGCTGCTGTCAGTCACTGTATCTGCAGATATGGCAAAGGAGAAGGGAGAGGGAATACGTTTCTTCAGGCCCTGCTGTTTCGAAAGCAGTTATTTAATTAATTAATTTCCCCAATGATTCCCAGGACCCTCTCCTCATCTTTGCATTGTCTCTGATCTTAGAATTTCTCATGGGCTCCATTAGGATTGATTGCTTTCACTTCTGGAATCTTGGCTTCGATTCTTCTGCTCTGTTTTCCCCATTAATTCCATCCCACCTGTTTTTTTTAGCTTCTAGGGTTTGTTTAAACTTTCTGGTCCACTGGTAGCTCTATTTCCTGTTTTCCAACATGATTGTGTTTGGGTGCTTTAATTTAAAATGTTGATTCCAATCATTTTCATGAAACTGTGGGTAGGAGGGGAAGTATTTATGTATACCGGAAGCTTTCCTGAATAAATTACAGACCTTGGCTTTAATAGATATTCATCATTTTTTATTTCCAATTGCCCTGTATTTAGTCATGTTCCCCCAAAACATATCCTTAGACAATGATTCCTATGTAAGTGATTTATTGAGGAAACGCTGCTCAGGTGGGAGGGAGCTTGTATGAGAGTTGGGGGCAGGGGACGGTCAAGGACGAAGGACGGCAAACGTGATAAGCAAATAATACCCCTTTCCCTCAAAAACGTCGCATTCCATCTCCGGAGCTTATGAGTATGGTTATATCACATGGCAGGAGGAACTTCACAGCAGTGATTAAATTAGGGATCTTGAGACAGAGAGATTACCTGGATTATCCAAGTGAGCCAAATGCCATCACAAGGGCCTTTGCAAGTGAAAGAGGGAGACAGCAGTCAGAGACTGAAAGGGAGCTGACAATGCTGGGAGATGGCCTTGGAGACGAAGATGGAGGGAGGGCTCAGAAGTGGAGAAGCAGGACGGGACCTCCTGGCAGAGGGCAGCACTGGTAACAGTCTATTAGCCCGGAGTGTTGAGCCCATCATGTGTAGCTTGTGTAGCTTTAAGCCTCTGAGTCTGTGGTCATCCGTGAAGGGTGATGAGAAACTCATTCATCAGCACGGGGAAAGCGCAGGGAAGCCCATCAGAGACCATCTCTGGCCTGGCCCCACGGGTGTCCCTGCAGTGCTGGAACCGCCTCACACGACAGGGGCCTGCAGCTTGGAGATGTTCGCCTGCCCTTGCTGTTTCTTAGTTCATACATGAATCCCCAGGTACTTCTGGCTTTCTGCCTGATGTGAGGAAAACAGAACTGTAGAAAGGGTTCTCGGATAAGCACTGACAAAATTTACTATACTCCTCTTCACTTCATCATCCTTTTAGACACTCTGCCATTGTGTTTTCAGGATTTCAGAGCAGTAACACCTCTCTAAACATCCATTTTCCAAGTCTCACTCTTCAGCAATCCATTGATTTTCTATGATGGTAATTGTTAGTTTTCAATCTTGAACAGCCTTTTTTTTCCCCCTAAGATGTCAGTTTCTATTTTTTTTACAACATGAGATTTGCACAACATGGCTGGGAAAAAACCTACAGAAAATGTAAGAAATTTTGTATTGGGCATATGACTGAAATAGGGTAGAAGGCAGCAACAGTCTCATTAATATTTCAAGGTTGGAATGAAACAAATCTCAACGTGAACTGATTACATCTGATTAAATGTGTTATCTAGGGACATCAGTTATCAAGCATCCTATGGAGGCAAAGATCTGGGGTATACTTAGGTGGGTACCAGGGAACAGTATAAATGGTGTAGAGAAATTAAAGACTAAAACGAGTAATACATTTGGATTTGGAAATTTTATAGAGAAAAAACCCCATGAATCTAAAGACTAAATTATAAGCTTAAAGAATAATTCCAGTAACACATATTCTTACACTGCTCTTTACCTAAAAAGTGAAAAAACCTAAATGAGATAGATGATTCCATTCATTCTTTCTTTCATCAATTCATTGACATCTGAGTGTTGTCTATGATATCTTGTCACCTGGGTAGTTGCTAGAAATAACAGGGATACTTCAACACACACACACACACAAACAGTCTTTGCCTTCTGGAAGCTTACAGTCCCATACTGTAGGACAGACATAGAATCCTAAATATAAGATACACACACACATATATATACATATGTATATATATATACTTATATGATATTTAATACATTCAGTTCAGTCACTCAGTCATATCCGACTCTTTGCGACCCCATGAATTGCAGCACGCCAGGCCTCCCTGTCCATCACCAACTCCCAGAGTTCACTCAAACTCACATACATCAAGTCAATGATCCCATCCAGCCATCTCATCCTCTGTCGTCCCCTTCTCCTCCTGCCCTCAATCCCTCCCAGCATCAGAGTCTTTTCTAATGAGTCAACTCTTTGCATGAGATGGCCAAAGTACTGGAGATTCAGCTTTAGCATCATTTCTTCCAAAGAACACCCAGGACTGATCTCTTTAGAATGGACTGGTTGGATCTCCTTGCAGTCCAAGGGACTCTCAAGAGTCTTCTCCAACACCACAGTTCAAAAGCATCAATTCTTTGGCCCTCAGCTTTCTTCACAGTCCAACTCTTACATCCATACATGATTACTGGAAAAACCATAGCCTTGACTAGATGGACCTTTGTTGGCAAAGTAATGTCTCTGCTTTTGAATATGCTATCTAGGTTGGTCATAATTTTCCTTCCAAGGAGTAAGCATCTTTCAATTTCATGGCTGCAAGCACCATCTGCAGTGATTTTGGAGCCCAAAAAAATAAAGTCTGACACTGTTTCCACTGTTTCCCCATCTATTTCCCATGAAGTGATGGGACCGGATGCCATGATCTTCATTTTCTGAATGTTGAGCTTTAAGCTAACTTTTTCACTCTCCTCTTTCACTTTCAAAAAAAGGCTTTTTAATTTCTCTTCACTTTCTGCCATAAGGGTGATGTAATCTGCATATATGAGGTTATTGATGTTTCTCCTGGCAATCTTGATTCCAGCTTGTGCTTCTTCCAGCCCAGCGTTTCTCATGATGTACTCTGCATAGAAGTTAAATAAGCAGGGTGACAATATACAGCCTTGATGTACTCCTTTTCCTATTTGGAACCAGTCTGTTGTTCCATGTCCAGTTCTAACCATTGCTTCCTGACCTGCATATAGGTTTCTCAAGAGGCAGGTCAGGTGGTCTGGTATTTCCATCTCTTCAAGAATTTTCCACAGTTTATTGTGATCGACACAGTCAAAGGCTTTGGCATAGTCAATAAAGCAGAAATAGATGTTTTTCTGGAACTCTCTTGCTTTTTCCATGATCCAGCAGATGTTGGCAATTTGGTCTCTGGTTCCTCTGCCTTTTCTAAAACCAGCTTGAACATCTGGAAGTTCACGGTTCACATATTGCTAAAGCCTGGCTTGGAGAATTTTGAGCATTACTTTACTAGCGTGTGAGATGAGTGCAATTGTGCGGTAGTGTGAGCATTCTTTGGCATTGCCTTTCTTTGGCATTGGAATGAAAACTGACCTTTTCCAGTCCTGTGGCCACTGCTGAGTTTTTCAAATGTGCTGGCATATTGAGTGCAGCACTTTCACAGCATCATCTTTCAGGATTTGAAATAGCTCAACTGGAATTCCATCACCTCCACTAGCTTTGTTCGTAGTGATGCTTTCTAAGGCCCACATGACTTCACATTCCAGGATGTCTGGCTCTAGGTGAGTGGTCACACCATCCTGATTATCTGGGTTGTGAAGCTCTTTTTTGTACAGTTCTTCTGTGTATTCTTGCCATCTCTTCTTAATATCTTCTGCTTCTGTTAGGTCCATAACATTTCTGTCCTTTATTGAGCCCATCTTTGCATGAAATGTTCCCTTGGTATCTGTAATTTTCTTGAAGAGATCTCTAGTCTTTCCCATTCTGTTGTTTTCCTCTATTTCTTTGCATTGATCACTGAGGAAGGCTTTCTTATCTCTTCTTGCTGTTCTTTGGAACTCTGCATTCAGATGCTTATATCTTTCCTTTTCTCCTTTGCTTTTCATTTCTCTTCTTTTCACAGCTATTTGTAAGGCCTCCCAGACAGCCATTTTGCTTTTTTGCATTTCTTTTCCATGGGGATGGTCTTGATCCCTGTCTTCTATACAACGTCACAAACCTCTGTCCATAGTTCATCAGGCACTCTATCTATCAGATCTAGTCCCTTAAAACTATTTCTCACTTCCACTGTATAATCATAAGGGATTTGATTTAGGTCCTACCTGAATGGTCTAGTGGTTTTCCCTACTTTCTTCAACTTAAGTCTGAATTTGGCAATAAGGAGTTCATGATCTGAGGCACAGTCAGCTCCTGGTCTTGTTTTTGCTGCATTAGATATATCAATTAAATTCTCATAGGCTACCATTGATAAAAATATAATTCCAGCAGTTTGATCATTAATGATAAATTGGCTCAAGAAATACTATGTTTGGTTCAAGAATTACCTCAGAACAATGGGGCAATTAAAATTTCCAATTTAGGTTCAAATTCCTTTCCACCAACACACTGTTTCTGATTCTACAAAATATATCTAACCAGCTTTTATAGAAAAGCATATTATATATCATCTTCACCAGGTGAGAAAGTAATTGCCTATTTCATTAGATCAACGTGGAGCTAAAACATGTAAAGATTTAACCAGCTGCTCATTGTTTCACTCATACTCCATTTCCTTTCTTTTCAGTTACTATGGAACTTGGGTAATTGCATAATGGGAATTAAAAACTCGCATTGGTTTTGGAGATGAGGTTTGAAATTAATTTTTCATATTAGCACTTCATATGATCTTAGATTTTAAGTTGTTAATTCTAAAATAAGAATCCCGTTTTCAAAATAAAATTATTGTCCTATCCTATAAACTATACCCATTTACATTCCAATTAAAAAACAATCTCAAATTGTATCTATTTAGTGTGGTTGACTAAATAGAAACTACATTTCTTTGGTTATTAGGATTTTCCTTAAAGATATTCAAGGTTAAATTTTAAATCTAAAGCACTTAATTTTCATGGAGTTTAAATTGTATTTGACAATTTTAAGGTAAAACTGAAGTTTTTGTGTCCTAATAAAATGTTTATAAATCAGCTCTAGAGCTCTGGTTTGTCAGTTCTGTTATATATGCTGAAATCCAGATGCAAGAAATTGTGATTAATTTCATTGATTCTCTGTGAGTGAGAAATTCTGGTCAAAAATTTTAAATTTTAATACATTATTTGTAAAAGACTCTCATCTCAATTAAACTGACTGAGATGCTTGGTAAAGTAGATATATAGGTCAGTTATTGATATCGTCTTTCTTTTCTTGTATTGCGTCTAACACCCTTCTTTTTAGCATGTAATAATATATAAAAACTGTTAAGGGCACTTATTTTTATTGAACTCCCTTTTTCCTGGTTTCATATGGCATACAGAGTTTTTAACTAAGTCTCAATAGTTGAGAATTGCTGCTGCTCTTTTGGAGGTTATTTATTGTTACTGTTGCTGTCAATATTGTTTTTATCCTAGAAAACATCATACACAATGTCATTTTTTTGAACTGGAAGACATTATAGCCAGTGGCTCAAGGCCAATGTTTCAGAGCATAAGTCTCTGAGAGTTGAGCCCTGGACAAGGAAAGTACAGTAAGGCTGCATATGACCCACCTATACAAAAATATCTTCCTCTCTGAGTAGTTTCTGTAATTCTTATTATCACACCACTTCCTTTCATATTGTAACTACAGCTTGTATCTACCAGTGAAATCTTGAGTCTGTGGAAGCTGAAATATATTGCTTGAGCTAGGACGAGACATTAAACCGGTGACAGCACCCTCATGAATTCCCAGACATAAACACAAGAAGAGCAGGACCAAACAAAAATGGTAACCTCTAGTATATGGTATGCGGTTGCTTCAGCAGAACAAGAAAGAGACAAAAGAGGTTTCTGGTATCAGGGACCTACGCAGGCATGTCTAAACCTATGCAGGCATGTCATGAACTCTTGAGGGGTGTGGGTGTACATATACCTGGGACAGAAGTAACCAGAGCTGAACCAGAACTGGTATGATAGTCTACGAAGAAGATATTGAGGAAGAGTAATGGGTACAGGTGAAGGGCAAGGTAGTTCTAGTTTATCATATTTCTCAGGGTCGACCAACTCAACACAGCAACTACTTTTCTCATGTATGTTATTCATCACAGTATGTTCCTTTGGAACATTTTCTGTTATAAGCATTTCTAAAATGAAATGTTTTTCATATGTATCCTATCAGGGGATAAATAACCATTTTTGTCAAAATATAACCTTATTTTCACTAAAACATATAAGGAACAATAGGTATACAGATGTTCATAAAACAAAATGCAGCAGCTGATAGGAGGCAACATACAAGTATCAGAATTCTTCTACTAGTTGTAATTAAACTACAAACTACCCCCGATTTGCAATATACAAGTATCAGAATTCTTCTACTAGTTGTAATTAAACTACAAACTACCCCCGATTTTCCAATAGAATTTTAATTTAAAAAAAAGGTATTTAAAAATTGTGATTAAGTTATTTCTCTCCTGATGGACAGAGATGCCTGACGTGCTGCAGTCCATGGGGTCACAAAAAGCCGGACACAACTGAGTGACTGAACGGAACTGACACTGAAAATAATTTCAACAGCAAGTAAATGGTGTTTGTTTAAAGAATATAATAATATTTACCTTTGTGATTTAATAGTCTTATTGAAAATTATCTGACATGTATAGCAAAAATCAGCTTTGGTTTCTTTCTCTTTTATCACAATGTAACATGAGATGTGATTCTAAGAGTAAATCTTGAGTTTAATTCCCTTCAAAAAAATAATAAACATATGAGACATATTGGACATTGACATACATTTTAGAAAGGGCAATACAAAACAGATCTCTGGGACTTCCCTGGTGATCCAGGGGCTAAGACTTTGCCTTTCAAAGCAGAGGATGTAGGTTCTATCCCTAGTCTGGGAGCTAAGCTCCTACATGCCTTGCAGCCAAAAAAAAAATAAATAAATAAAAACCAAAAAAAACCAAAACATAAAGAAACAGAAGCAATATTGTAGCAAATTCAATGAAGACTTTAAAAATGACCCACATCAAAATGAAAAAAAAAAATTCTTTAAAAAAACAAAGAAACAAATAAAAACCAAAACAGATACCTGCACTTGCCCAGAACTAACATTTTTGGGAAACCAAAGCATAGTGATACTCACACTAGGTCTAATCAACAAAATGTGGTTTCTTCAGTGAAGAGAGAGAGATCTCGGAACAAAACTCCACATGTTTATAGCTCTGTATCAGTGAGCTAAATTCTAAATAATGCTGTCTAAAATTCACCCACAAACATCTCAACAGCATACAGGAATAAGCATTTATTGACTCACACTTCTGCAGTTCACTTGTAGGTTCAGTTCAGTTCAATTCAGTCACTCAGTCGTGTCCAACTCTTTGCAACCCCATGAACTGCAGCACGCCAGGCCTCCCTGTCCATCACCAACCCCCAAAGTCCACCCAAACCCATGTCCATTGAGTCGGTGATGCCATTCAGACATCTCATCCTCTGTCGTCCCCTTCTCCTCCTGCCCCCAATCCCTCCCAGCATCAGGGTCTTTTCAACTGAGTCAGCTCTTTGTATCAGGTGGCCAAAGTATTGGAGTTTCAGCTTCAACATCAGTCCTTCCAATGAACACCAGGACTGATCTCCTTTAGGATGGACTGGCTGGATCTCTTTGCAGTCCAAGGGACTCTCAAGAGTCTCCTGCAATTTGTAGGTTAATTGATCTAAACTGGGAAAGACTAGCAGCTCTTTTGGTATTGACTGGGCTCTTTCATGTTTCCATGGTTTCCTAGCTCTCAGTTTCTTATCCTTCTCCTGGTCTTCCTTCGTGGCTCAGTGGTAAATAATCTGCCTGCAATGCAGGAGATGCATGAGATACTGGTTTGATCCCTGGAGAGATAGATACAGGGAAGATCCCCTGGAGGAGGGCATAGCAACCCACTCCAGTATTCTTGCCTGGAGAATCCCATGGACAGAGAAGCCTGGTGGCTACAGTCCATACGGCTGCAAAGAGTGGGATACGACTGAAGTGACTGAGCACGCACCCTTCTCCTGGAAGAGGGAGCTAGCCTAAATACATCCTTAGGGAATTGGCAGGGGGGGCAATAGAGAAAACCCAATCATTCAAGTAGATTCCAATGACTTTTTTTCATATCACATCCACCAATCATCCATTAGACAATGTAAGTTATGGGTTCAAGTTCAAAGGCACCGATTGTAGAAACACACCTCACCTTTTAGTGAGAGGAACCTCACAGTTTGATGACACAAGATGTGGATTCTGGGGTGGTGGTGGTGGTAAGTGGATCTGTTAACATCATCTGCCATAACCCCTGCTGTAACACACGGAAATCTGCTCCAGCTTCTCCTCTGGCTTCCTTCCTCTTCTCTGACTCCGCAGGCCTGAGGGCTTTCACATTTTTTACTGCTGGTTTTCATTTGCTTTTAGACATATCATGCATCGCTCAAGCCGTTCACAATTAACTTAAATAGGACCAAACCCTTCTTGATCCATAAAGACACCACTGAGCAAACACTTCTTCCAAAAAGCTTATTTGGGGAAGTGGTGAAGGGAACGTGGTATCTGAGGTTATACACATGATCTCTTAGGAATTCTGTGCCTATCAGCATGAAAACAAGCCTGTGTGAGCCTGCTAGAGACATAGGCCTGCCCACCATATTACTCTTAGCTGACTGCTGGCACTGACCAAAGGAGCTGGCACCGACCAAGGAGCTTGCATCAACTACCAGACACAAATGAGGCTGTCACAGAACATTCAACCCCGGCAGATTCATAGGCTGACTATAACTGAGGAGTGAGTTCAGGCATGATCAGTAGAACAATCACAGCTGAGTCTATTTGAATGAACTGATCCACAAAACTGTGAGTTAATAAATCATTGTTGTGTCCCACTAAGATGCAAAGGTGTTCTTTTACATAGCAAAAGCTAACTGAAACACGAAGTATGTATACATTTTTAAAATATTAATGAACTCAGCCATAAATTTGCATGCTAAGGCACTTCAGTTGTGTCCAACTCTGTGTGACGCCATGGACTGTAGCCCAGCATTCTCCTCTGTCCATGGGATTCTCCAGGCAAGAATACTAGAGTGGGTTGCTATGCCCTCCTCCAGGGGATTTTCCCTACCCAAGGATCGAACCCATGTCTCTTATAGCTTGCATTGGCAGGTGGGTTCTTTATCACTAACACCACCTGGAAAGCCCTCAATCATGTATTCATACCAAAAAGTAACATTACAGATGGCTCTATTTCAATTAAAACTACTTTCCCATCCCTTTGGGATAATTATTTTCTTGAATTTTGAATATTTGTTTTACTATTTTCTTGCTATTTAACTTACATATACATATATACACCTACAAATATTTCATTCAGAATTTTTTATTTTGAGATTTATAAAATTTACATCAAACCAGAGTGTTTTACAATGTACTTTGTTTTTTCAACATTATGTTGGTGAGATTTATCGCTTATTCATTTTCCCTGCAGTACAATACGATTTATCTGTCCATTTTCTGTAGATAAACATCTCTGTGTCCAGGTTTTTAGCTGTAACATACAGGCATTTGGTTATTTATTACTATTTGCTAAAGTAAATAGCTTTGTCACAAAGTCTTCTGGTATAGTTTCCCTTCTCAGTGGTTCAATGGTAAAGAATCTGCCTGCAATGCAGGAGATGAAAGCTCAAATCCTGAGTCAGGAAGATCTCCTGGAGAAAGGAAATGACAACCCACTCCAATATTCTTGCTGGAAAATCCGAAGGACAGAGAAACTTAGTGGGCTATAGTCCATGGGGTCACAAAACAGTCAGAGATGACTTAGCAGCTAAACAACAAGATAGTTTCCTAGCTCACATCTCCCAAAGTGTTTCCATGATGAATGTTTAGAAAAGGAATCACTGGGTGGTAGAATATGTGAATATTCTTTATGCGATTCAGCTAGATTGTTTTCAAAAATATTTTTACCAATTTACACTACCTGTAGCAGCATATTGATCCATATTTTTCCCAACAGTCAATGTTAAAACATTTCTTGATAAAATTATTTGGCAATCTGGTGTGAAATGTTATTTCATAGTGGTCTTTATTTATCTTTTGGTAAATAGTGTGAAGCTGAACGTTGTTTCACATATTACTTTGCCATAACTCTTTCCTTTTGGGGGAATTGCCTGTTCAAACTTTTACTCATTTTTCTGCTAGATGTTTCTATACCTTTTCTCAACTATTATTCTCATTTCATTTTCTTTTTTTCTGCAGAGAAATCCCCAATATTGTATTCTTTTTTTTAATTTTTATTTTTTTAAGTTATAAAAGTATGTTGTTCAATCTCTCAGTTTTGTCCAAATTTTTGTGACCCCATCAACTGCAACACACCAGATTTCCCTGTCCTTCACTGTATCCTGGACTTTGCTCAAACTCATGACCATTGAATCAGTAACGCCTTCCAACCATCTCATCCTTTGTCATCCCCTTCTCCTCCTGCCTTCAATCTTGCCCAGTGTCAGAGTCTTTCCAATGAGTTGGCTTTTTGCATCATGTGGCCAAAGTAATGGAACTTCAGCTTCAGCATCAGTCCTTCCAATGAATATTAAGGACTGATTACCTTTAGGATTGACTGGTTTGATCTCTTTGCAGTCCAAGGGACTCTCAAGGGTCTTCTCTAGTACCACAGTTTGAAAGCATCGATTCTTCTGCACTCAACCTTCTATATGGTCCAGCTCTCACATACATACATGACTCCTGAAAAACCATAGCTTTTACTATATGAAACTTTGTCCACAAAATGATGTCTCTGCTTCTTAGTATGCTGTCTAGGTTTGTCATAGCTTTTCTTCCAAGGAGCAAGTGGCTACAGTCACCCTCTGCAGTGATTTTGGAATCCAAGAAAATGAAGTCTGTTACTGCTGCATTGTTTCCCCGTCTATTTGCCATGAAGGGATGGGACCAGATGCCAGGATCTTTACTTTTTGAATGTTGAGTTTTTAAACCAGTTTTTTCATTCTCCTCTTTCACCTTCATCAAGAGCCTCTTTAGTTCCTCTTCACTTTCTGCCATAAGAGTGGTGTTATCTGCATATCTGAGGTTATTGATATTTCTCCCAGCAATCTTGAGTCCAGCTTGAGCTTCTTCTAGCCCAGGGTTTCGCATGATGTGCTCTGCACATAAATTAAATAAGCAGGGTGACAACATACACATTTACGTACTCCTTTCCCAATTAGGAGCCAGTCTGTTCCATGTCCGGTTCTAACTGTTGCTTCTTGTCCTGTATACAGGTTTCTCAGGAGGCAGGTAAGATGGTCTGATATTCCCATTCTTTAAGAATTTTCCACAGTTTGTTGTGATCCACACAGCCAAAGGCTTTAGTGTACTCAATGAAGTAGAAGTAGATGGTTTTATGGAATTCTCTTACTGTTTCTGTGATCCAATGAATGTTGCCAGTTTGATTTCTGACTCCTCTGCCTTTATTAAATCCAGCTTGTACATTTGGAAGTTCCCAGTTCACATACTATTGAAGCCTAGCTTGAAGAATTCTGAGCATTACCTTGCTAGCATATAAATAGAATATAATTGTGCAGTAGTTTGAACATTCTTTGACATTGCCCTTCTTTGGGTTTGGAATGAAAATTGACATTTTCCAGTCCTGTGGCCACTGCTGAGTTTTCCAAATTTGCTGGCATATTGAGTGCAGCTCTTTAAGAGCATCATCTTTCAGGATTTGAAATAGCTTAGCTAGAATTCCATTACCTTCACTAGCTTTGTTCATAGTAATGCTTCCTAAGGCCCACTTAACTGCACACTCCAAGATGTCTGGCTCTAGGTGAGTAATTATACCATTATGGTTATCCAGTTCATTAAGACCCTTTCTGTATAGTTCTGTGTATTCTTGTCACCTCTTCTTAATATCTTCTGGTTCTGTTAGGTCCATACTGTTTCTGTCCTTTATATTGCCCATTTTTGCATGAAATGTTCCCTTGGTATCTCTAATTTTCTCTGAGATTTCTAGTTTTTCCCACTCTATTATTTTCCTGTATTTCTTTGCACTATTTACTTAGGAAGGCTTTCTTATCTCTCTTTGCTATTCTTTGGAACTCTAGATTCAGGGTATATCTTTCCTTTTCCCCTTTGCCTTTCACTTCTCTTCTTTTCTCAGCTATTTTTCTGGCCTTCTCAGACAACCATTTTGCCTTTTTGCATTTCTGTTTCTTGGGGATAGTTTTGATCACTGCCTCCTGTATAATGTTATGAATACTCTATCCATAGTTCTTCAGGCACTCTGTCAATCAGATATAATTCCTTGAATCTATTTCTCACTTCCACTGTATAATCATGAGGGATTTGATTTAGGTCATACTTGAATGGCCTGGTGATTTTCCCTACTTTCTTCAATTTAAGTCTGAACTTTGCAAAAGGGTTCATGATTTGAGCCACAGTCAGCTCCAAGTCTTGTTTTTCCTGATTGTATAGAGCTTCTCCATCTTTGGCTGCAAAAAATGTAATCAATTTGATTTTAATACTGAATAATGACCATCTGGTGACGTCCATGTGTAGAGTCATTTCTTATGTCTTTGGAAGAGGGTGTTTGCTATGAAGGTATGACAACACATTTATGGGAGACTTGGAAAATACAGAACAAAGTTACACATAGTTCCACTATGTATTATTTTTAAATAGATAAATTAAGATTTTTAGTTGGAGTTTCAATATCAAACTCTCAAAAATTAACAGACTGAATATACAGGAAAGTAGGAGGACACTCATTTCATTTCTATTATCTTTAGAGTGTGTCTCATGTAAGTTTCATAAGTAGCAACTTAAAATCTTCCACAAGAAAAGCTTTTCCTAGACCATCAAGAATGACATATGGTAGCAACCTAAATGTCTATCAATAGATGAATGGATAAAGAAATTATGGTATATGGAATGGAATATTACTCACCTATAAAAAGTAACACATTTGTGTCAGTTCTAATAAAGTGGATGAACCTATTATATACAGCCTATTATACAGAGTGACGGAGAAGGCAATGGCAACCCACTCCAGTACTCTTGCCTGGAAAATCCCATGGATGGAGGGGCCTAGTGGGTTGCAGTCCATGGGGTCGCTAGGAGTCGGATACGACTGAGCGACTTCACTTTATTTTTCACTTTCATGCATTGGAGAAGGAAATGGCAACCCACTCCAGTGTTCTTGCCTGGAGAATCCCAGGGACAGGGGAGCCTGGTGGGCTGCCATCTATGGGGTCGCACAGAGTTGGACACGACTGAAGAGACTTAGCATACAGAGTGAAGTAAGTCAGAGGAAAACAAATATGGTATATTAATGCATATATATGGAATCTAGAAAGATGGTATTGATGATCCTATTTGCAGGGCAGCAATAGAGATGCAGACATAAAGAACAGACTTGTGGGCACAGTGGGGGAAAGAGAGAGTGAGATGAATTGAGAGAGTAGCATTGAAAAATATACATTACCATATATAAAATAGCCAGTGGGAGCTTCTGTGTGATGCAGGGAGATCAAATCTGATGCTCTGTGACAAACTAGAGGGGCGGGAGGAAGGTTCAGGAGGGAGGGAGCATGTGTACACCTATGGCTGATTCATGTTGATGTATAGTATAAACCAACACAATACTGTAATCACCCTCCAATTAAAAATAAATAAAAGTTTTTAAAAAGACCTAAATAAAAAAGGATGACACATGTCAATTTACACAGCCTTTCAGCACGAGCATTTTTCTAATTTTATTTTTATTTTTCACAGATAAAACCTGGGCTTGTGGCACTTATTTCCAAACAGTTAAAGCATTTGATGGTTTGGTCCTTTCCACATCTTCGTGAGGAGAGGTTTAAAAGGTAAAGAGAGAAAACAGACTTCTTCAGAATGTTCATTCTAGTTAAACATTTAACACACTCAGCTAAACTCTTCTAAATCAACTCCCACGATATCACGTAGGATAAAGTACTTCCTAAGAGAGTTGTTAGCAACATAGAATAATAAAACAAATAAAATACAGAATATATTTTAAAGACTTCTCCAGGCTCTGGATACAAAAGCTGAAGCATTGCTATCTAAAGCTAGTAAAACTGAAATAAAAGCTACCAGCACATATTCAAGAAAGGTATCAGAAAAAAAATCCATATATTCTATTTTTATAATTAGTATTAACACATGATATGTGATTATATCTAGTGGTAAATAACGCACCTTAACCCAACAATAATAGTGTTCACTTACAGAATAGTTGCATTAATGCTACAACAGCTAGAAAAAATGGACTGATATTCACATTATTTCCTTATAATACAAATTCTTTGGCATTAGTATATTCAGTTTTATAAAAAACAAAGTTTCTTACTAAGTAGGTCTTAATGCAGAAAAAGTTTCAGTTTTACAAGAAGCAAACAGCTATAAATTTAGTTCTAAATAAAAGTGGGTAAATAAAAGAAATTTTAATAATATACAAAGAAATTTACAGCAAAAAGGCAGAATTGTACTTTGTAAAAGTTGAGAGATAGGGATGATGAAATTCAACAGCACTTCTATAGTCTTTCAAAGTATTTTCTTGGAGAACCTTTTCAGTGTTCAGTAGAATTGTAAATGCCTCCTTATATCTCTCCTAAACCTTTAATGCTATCACTAAAGCTCTTTCCCCTTGTTATTACATATATAGAACTGATAGAAAATGAATTCCTTAAAAACATTTTTAATTGACGTATAGTTGATTTACAATGTTGTGGTAATTCTGCTGTATATCAAAGTAACTAAGCTTGTGTGTGTGTGTTTCTTTTCCATATTCTTTTCCGTTATGGTTTGTGCCAGGAGACTGGATATAGTTCCCTGTGCTACACTGTAGAACACGGTTGTTTATCCATTCTAAATGCGATAGCTTGCACCCACTAACCACAAACTCCCAGCCTATCCCTCTCCCTCTCCACTTCTCTCTTGACAACCACAAATCTCTTCTCTATATCTGTGAATATGTTTCTGTTTTGTAGATAGGTTCATTAATGCCAAGATGCATTACTTTTTAATGTGTCCTTTATTAAGAACTCATATGCATATAGCATTTATATCAATGACATTTTATACCAATGTTCCAGGATACTGTGCTTTGTCTCACTGCCATGTTCGTGATCCCAAAGCTCCTTGGACTCTTAAATGCACCGCAAACATTATCACAAAATTATTTAAATATGTTTAGTAAATTAATACCTACATTCTATTTTCTGCATAGATTTCAGGGAGTTCCAATTGACTGCAAACAGAGATAATATGATTCAGAAAGCCCCCTGGAAGCCAGAAGCAGAACAGTGATTGCCTTCGTGTCAATACAGTAAGTCCTCTATATATGACTGAGTTCCATTCTGAGAGTATGTTTCTAAGTCCAACAAAATTAGCCTAGGTACCCAGCTAGCACAATGGCTGTACACCCTTGCTTTTACGCTTGCTTCAGGACATTCAGGGCTTGAAATAAAGAAACTCCAGTACTTTGGCCACCTCATGCAAAGAGCTGACTCATTGGAAAAGACTCTGATGCTGGGAGGGATTGGGTACAGGAGGAGAAGGGGACGACAGAGGATGAGATGGCCGGATGGCATCACTGACTCAATGGACGTGAGTCTGGGTGAACTCCGGGAGTTGATGATGGACATGGAGGCCTGGTGTGCTGCAATTCATGGGGTCGCAAAGAGTCGGACACGACTGAGTGACTGAACTGAACTGAACTGAACTGAACTCTATATAATGCTGTGCTGTGTTTAATCACTTGGTTGTGTCAGACTCTTTGTGACCTCATGGACTGTAACCCGCCAGGCTCCTCTGTCCATGGGGGTTCTCCAGGCAAGAAGATGGAGTGGGTTGCCAAGCCCTCCTCCAGGGGATCTTCCCAGACCAGGGATCGAACCCAGGTCTCTTGCATTGCAGGTGGATTCTTTACTGTCTTAGCCACCAGGGAAGCCCAAGAAAACTGGAGTGGGTAGCCTATCCCTTCTCCAGTGGATCTTCCCAACCCAGGAAATGAACCGGGGTCTCCTGCATTGCAGGTGGCTTCTTTACCAGCTGAGCCACCAGGGAAGCCCTGTATAGTAAGGTACACAAAAGCACAACCAGTTGTGGAGGTTGGATGCACGTGACAAAGTACACCAGACATGTGAACTTACATAACTGGACACAGAAACACATATTCACATCTTTGAAAGGTCACAACTTGAAGATTCATATAAAGGGAACTTCTTGTACCTGATTCCCACAGGTAGACCTTGGGTATGAATGAGCTGTGGGTAAGAAGTTGGGGAAGGGTCTCATTCACAGCAGTGTCTCTACCGGCAGTGGTGATCTCTCTGATCACATGGTTTTATTTTTTATTTTTATTTTTTTTTAATTTTATTTTATTTTTAAACTTTACATAATTGTATTAGTTTTGCCAAATATCAAAATGATATGTTGATGACCTATGGATTTATGTCTGGTCAGCCCTGTCTAGTAATCTCAGGTCTCCTGTTTTTAACTACTTTTCTGGATATTTCACTCAGAAATTGACATGCCCCAAATCACACACTCAAGAACTCGGTGCAATCCATCCTCTGCTGAAGCTCGGGAAATTCTCCCTACCTCCTTTCCCCTTGCCCAGGCTGTGTTCATGGGAGAAAGAATCTGGAGTTCTCTTCCCACGGACTACAGAATTCACTCCTCCTGTCTGTGTTCTCTCTGCTTCTCCTCTGTAGGAACCAGCCAGCTCTTCCTACCTTTACAGAGGTCTTTCTCTGCTCCTACAGTTAAGAACTAATCATCCTGTGGGCTCCTTGTGCTCTTTGTTTTACCAGAGTAGAATTACAGGTTCTGGTTCAAGACAGGTGAGATTCTGAATTTACCTCCTCCTAGGGTGCACTGACGGAGAAGGCAATGGCACCCCACTCCAGTACTCTTGCCTGGAAAATCCCATGGACTGAGGGGCATGGTGGGCTGCAGTCCATGGGGTCGCTACGAGTCAGACACGACTAAGCAACTTCACTTTCACTTTTTACTTTCATGCATTGGAGAAGGAAATGGCAACCCACTCCAGTGTTCTTGCCTGGAGAATCCCAGGAACGGGGGAGCCTGGTGGGCTGCCGTCTATGGGGTCGCACAGAGTCGGACACGACTGAAGCGACTTAGCAGCAGCAGCAGCAGCAGCAGCGGCAGGGTGCACTCAATCCACAGCTATGTGGGAACAATGTTCACTGAAAAAGACCTAAAAACTGGTAGAGTAGCCCCTACACATGGGGCAAACGAGAGGGAAATCTCTCCCAAGTGGGTATAAGTGGTTGAGGCGGTCTCTCCCTGACCTCCCTAGGTGCAGGGCCCGCAGTTGGCAGGGAGCTCACACCATGGCTTCCCCAGGAGCAAAGCATCCTCCGCTACACCCAGTACCCAAGATAGGAGCCCATAGAAGGCAGGGTTTTAAGATTAAGTGGCTCTTGCATAGAAACCCATGACCTGTGGTGTGCTAGGACACCTCTTCCAAGCTGCCAAAGACTCGGCCCAGGCAGAGGCAGCCCAAGAAAACCACTCAGATTTGATCCAAGAGATCCAAGTGTTTGCTCATTCTGAAGCAATGGTTTGAGGCAGGGTCCTGCTGAGACTCTCCACGGTGGAGGCACAGGCACGTCTCCTGCTCCTGGGCCACCCCGCAGGGACCATCTCTCTCTGTTTTCTTTCTCATTTTTATTTTCTGAATGATTTTCCTCTTTTTTTCCCCTCTATTTTCCTTATTCTTCAATTTTTTTTCTTTCCTTTTCTTCTTCTTTTTTAACTCTTTCCCCCTTTTTTCATTGAGGGCCATCTTAGCACTGCCCCTCTATTTCCCTCTAGCCAATGGGCACCATCTCCACACCATCCAGAGCTCCGATATCTCCAATGTCTGGTGTCCCAGTTTTTACATCTGGTGACCAGGTATCTTGTGGCTGCCCCCCGGGGGATGCCCTTTCATCACCTGGCTCTGGAGGCCTGAGTGGGGGTGGTGGTTTGGGGCTTGAGTTCCTGGGTCTCAGGGGACTGTGACAGTCTGAAAGGTAGTTCTTGGCCAGCTGCAAACCCAGGGCTGCACAGGCAGAGATATACAGCAGCCTTTCTGAGAAAGAAGCCTCTTTTCCATCCAACAGCATTGGCCTGGGGGGATAGGCTCCTGGTTTGGAGCTCTTCTGAGGAGTCTCTTCTGGAGGTCCCATGAGCTGCTCCTGACCTGGGATGTCATCTCTGTTCTCTGCAGAAGGGAGTTCATCTGATGCTCTGATTGCTGTGGGGGTTTCCAGGGCTCACCTCTGCATTTCTGTTCTGGGTGGCCAGCAGGCTTAGGCTTGAGGGGGGTCCCAGGACTGTAAGCTACCTAGAAGGAGGTATCAAAAATCTAGCACCCCCAGGGTTCAGCAAGAGGCCACAGACACAGAAGCTGTCTTTAAGTGAATGAAACCTGTTATCCCATTGCTATAGCTGCAGCCTGTGTGGCATTGAGAGGGTAATGGGCAGGAAGGCTAGGGTTCTCCAAACTGAGAAAACGGGCTGCAAGTGTCAGACATTTTTTCTCTCTCTGTTAAGTGGCAGGAGGAAACAAACTACAAGTGTTAGATTTTTTCCCCCTTCTCTATACAAAGGCCAAAGGAGGTTTCTTTTAAAATTCTCTGTTGTCATGAGGACACCTGGTTCCACCTGAACTTGACTTTTCTCAAACCTTGAGCTAACCAATGCGTTTTCCTTATGAAAGTGTTTTCCTTAAACTATGTTAATAAACTATGTATTTACCCTAGACTCTGTCTTTCTTCAAGTCGGTTCCACCTAAGACTTGATAATAACTAAGAACCTAATAATAATCCACCTAAGAACCGATAATAACTCAGCAAACCAGTGTATTTTACTCATGCAATTGTTCTCCTAATCTATGTTAATGAAACTATATATTTGCTTGGAAACCTGCCTTTCTTCAAGACTCATGTCGATCATTTCATGGCCCAGGATGGTTCACATTGTGCCAATGTTATCTCAATATGCATGTTGCGGGTGAGGGATCTGGTGCCACTCTCTGAGTTTTGAGACATTTCCTTGCTGTAATTAGCAGCCTGCTGGTAGGTATATAACATACTGCTAAAGACTATCAAGGGGGCACTCTTTCTGCCCCCTTCTGATGTCTATGTCAGAAGCTTTGTCTATCCCTTTTATACTTTAATAAAACTTTATCACACGAAAACTGTGAGCGATCAAGCCTCATCACTGGCCCCGGATTGAATTGCTCTCCTCCGGAGACCAAGAATCCCAGCATCTTTCATGGCTCAACAACAGCCTTTCATTAGGCTCCTAATGAAGCACACATCCGAGGGCTGACAGTAAGCCTTCCCCGAAAACTCAGAAGGTGGATACCAATTTCACATCAGCTCCTCTGTCTCAGAACACAACATCTCTTGAACAGGAGCTCGTATATGTCTGGTGCCCTGAGTTTTGCAGCCACTGCAGGGGATGCATCTACATCGTCTGACTCTGGTGCCCAGGGGGCCTTGTGTTCCCTGGGCTGCATGGGGCTGAAACAGTCAGAGAGTTCTTGACTGGCTTCCACCCCAGGCCAGTGCACAGAGAGCAGCCAGAACACACACCTTCCTTTCTACCTGCTGGTACTGGCTTAACCTGAGGGGCAGGCTTCAGAGTCAACAGACATCTACAGGCTACAAGAGTGCCCTCACAGAACATGGGCTGGGGGATGCCAGCTTCGCACTCTCCCTCTGCCTCAATGCAGCTCACTCCCAGAAAGAAGCTTACACATTCCTATGGAGCCCAAATTTTTGCAGCTGTTGCCAAGGAATAACTCCAGATCTCCTGACCCTAGTGGTCAGCAGGGCTTATGCTTCTGGTCCCACAGGACAGTGTATAGTTGCATCCCTTAAGAGCTGCTCCCTGAGTGTCAAGCTGCCAATCTGTCTGAATCTAGGTATTGACTGAGATCTTCCCCTTTGGGACACTGACTATCTTGGCTCACCTTCAACTACTGGGAGCAATTAAAGTAAAATATGTTGCTTGGGCAATTACAGAAATTTGAGAAATGGCCAAGAGCCAGGGCAGGGCTGAATAACAACTTTCATCTTCTATCCAGCACCAACTCTACAAGACTGGAAGAAGGCGGCTGTTTCATGTAATTCATAGAAACCAACACAGACAGTCAAGCAAAATGAAGAAACAGAAGAATATGTTCCAAGCAAAAGAACAAGATAAAAACTCAGACAAAACCTTGACAAAATGGAGGTTCAAATGCCCTAAAAGTGAAAGATACTTTAGGGACTGCTGCTGCTGCTGCTAAGTCGCTTCCGTCGTATCCGACTCTGTGCGACCCCATAGATGGCAGCCCACCAGGCTCCTCCGTCCCTGGTATCCTTCAGGCAAGAACACTGGAGTGGGTTGCCATTTCCTTCTCCAATGCATGAAAGTGAAAAGTGAATAAAATAAGAACTCTTGTACCTTTACCATCTTGTACCTTTACACCAATGTTGACAGTAGTGTCTTTATGTTTGCTGTTTATTTCCCAATAAAGTAGTACATTAAGCTATGCTTTTCCAAGTCATTTGTAGAACATCAACTCCAAGAATATCTTTATGATAATTTTTAAGGAATTAATAAATTCCTTAAAATGGATATGGTAAATTTCTTCCTCTTACAATTTAGGAGTATAAGGTTTTCCCAAGTAACTATAGTAACTGGCACAATGAGAGGCATGTCTCAGAAGCAAGAGGGCTGCAGTGGCTTATTAACCAGATCAAACACGTGTGGTTTGGCGTATTTGGTCTTTTTGAAGAAATGGCAAATGAGAAGAGCCCTCAGGAATTGGTAGAATGTCAGTGAGCAGAATTTAGGGAAGATATTTCCCAGGAATGGAAAATTGTTATCAAGGTCCAGAATCTATTTATGTATTGGGAATACAAAAGTACTTTATTTTCACTTAATAATAACCCTAGGAGTTTAGTATGAGATGAGATTCATTGGATCCATTGTAGTCCATAGCCAAGACTGTTCAAATATTCTTATTTTTTATCATAGCATCTTTGATTAATTGCTTGTTCATTTCCTAATGCTTTATTTCATGTTCTAAGTAGGATAACTTAGAAAGACTTACTAACATCAGCAGGTATTGAAATTCAATTAATAATATTGAATATTATAGACAAGTAGTTTTCAAATGACGTCTTAATAGCCTTAAGACTATGATACTATATGCCAAACTAAAATCATTTTTCTTTACCCATTTTAAACTGGCAATTTTAAAAGGCATTCTAGAGACCATTTTATGAGAAAGAAAGTGAAGTCTCTCAGTTGTGTCTGACTCTTTATGACCCCATGGACTGTAGCCCACCAGACTCCTCTGTCCATGGGATTTTCCAGTTAAGAATATTGGAGTGGGTTGCCATTTTGTTCTCTAATTTCCTTCTCTCGTTTTACAAGAAGTTATGTCAAAAGTTGAATAGGCAAAAATGCTTTTATATTTTGCATTTTAGTTATCATTTTATTTCTTTTTACCTCATTTCCTAAAATAATGTTATAATTAAACTTTTGTAGATACTTCTAAATTTAAAAAAAGACGTAGTAATACATCATGATTTTGAAGAATGGAGGAAGCACAAAGTATAATAATGTGTTTCCCATCCTCGGATGGTAAAGGATCTGCCTGCAGTGTGGGAAGCCTGGGTTTGATCCCTGGGTCGGGAAGATCTCCTGGAGAAGGAAATGGCAACCCATTCCAGTATTCCTGCCTGGAGAATCCCATGGACAGAAGAGCCTGGTGGGCTAAAATCCATAGGGTTACAAAGAGTTGGAAACGACTGAGCGACTACTAACATCCTTCTGAAGGAATTTAGTGTGTGTGGGGGGGAGACAGAAAAACAATTATTAGTCTAACAATATGTCCTTATATTTAAAAGAAAAGGAGGCAATCTATCCCCACAGCTGCAATCTTTCTAAGGACATAGTCTCTTCTTTATTTACTTGCACATCTCAAAGAAGAAAGACAAGGAAGAGAGAAATTCTTCCAATATTATTGTCACCAAAGTGATTTGACTTAGGAACCTTATTTTTTAGAGTTGCTTGAAATGATCAATTTTCAAAGATTTTCCATATTTTCTGGAAAATCATGTATATTTTTTAATGTTCTGTACATGTTCATTAGTTAATGTTTGTTAATTGGGCATATCTGCTCTAGCTTCACTGATTATCTTTCCTCAGTATGTCAATTAATCAGAGAGATTTGTTAAAATTTCTCACTAAAAAGGTGAAGTTTTAATTTCTTTTCATAATTCTGTCAATTTTTGATTTATGTGGTTCTAAAACATAGAATTCTCTTACTTATTAAGCTGAGAAATGACAATAGTGATTAAAATCTTACTGACATGCTTTGCTTCTCATTTCCCTGAAGGCTTGGTATGCTTATCCAGTTTTGCTCTGATGGGTATTACCTGATACATATTTACTTTCATTTTGCTTTCAACCTTCCTGTGTTATTAAGTTTTAAGTGTGCCTCCTTTGAACAGACTGTAGCTGGTTGTTGACATTATTATTTTATATCCAACCTGCCACTAGTGATCTTTTTAGGCCATTTACATTTAATATTATACAATTATGTTGGATTTAATTCTATCGTATTATTATTATTATGCAATACTTCCTTTTGGTTATGTTTCTTTTTATCCCTTTCTCTCTTTTTTCTCATCTTGTTGAACTGATTTCATTTTACCACATTGCAATTATTCCCTCTACTGGATTAGAATAGAGGTCAGCAAACAATAGCCAATGAGCCATATCCCACTCACAACTTGTTTTTGTAAATAAAGTTTTATTGGAAGAGATCCATACATACTAGTGTACATATGGACAATGGCTACTTTCACACTGCAGTAGCAGAGGTGAGTGGTTGCAAACACAAAGCATTAAAATTTATTACCACATTTTTACAGAAAGAGTTTGCCCAACCCTGGTTCAAAATATACATTGTTTATGAGTCTAATTTAATCATCATCATTGAGCAAAACTCAAAAGCTATATTTTCAAACATCTACCTTCCAATACATTCTATAGTTGTACAATATTTCGCTATAGCTGCTGCTGCGTCACTTCGATCGTGTCCAACTCTGTGCGACCCCACAGACGGCAGCCCACCAGGCTCCCCCATCCCTGGGATTCTCAAGGCAAGAACACTGGAGTGGGTTGCCATTTCTTTCTCCAATGCATGAAAGCAAAAAAATAAAGTGAAATCGCTCAGTCGTGTCCGACTCCTAGCAACCCCATGGACTGCAGCCCACCAGGCCCTTCCGTCCATGGGATTTTCCAGGCTAGCCCTACTTAATTTAACTCTCTTGCTGTTTTAAACCACAATTGCTAGACATTTTTATTCTAATCTACTCCATGTTAATTATTTTCTTGTTCATTATATTTGTATACATTACCATTGGGGGTTAATTTTGGTTCTTCCTGAGGTAAAACCTTTAGCAGTGGCTTTACCATTGATGGTAAATTCTAATTTTTATTTGCCTAGGAATGTTTTTCTTTTGCCCTAATGTTTTGTTGGATACAGATAGAGTTGCTGGATACAGACTTCCAAATGACAGCTATTTATCCTGAGCAATTTGAAGATAGTGACTATCTGTTCACTGCCTTCCAAGTTGAGAAGCCAGCTTTGATTCATAGGTCTGCTGTTTGCCCCTAAAGCGTCCCCAGTTCACTGCGATATTGATTAAATGGATATTACAACTTTGTTAACTTTAAATTCTTTTTGACTTTCCATCACTTTATCTGTTTCAATGTTGTCTTCTGGATAATTCTTTCTTATCTGTCTTTCCACCCACTGTGTTTCCCATAACATATCCCATAAAGTTTAAATTCAGTATTATATTTTTCCTTCATAGAAGTTCTGTTCTTCATTTAAAACATTTTGCTTTAAAAAAAATTTTTTTTGGCCACACCATCAGCATATGGAATCTTTGTTCCCTGACCAGGGATGGAACGTGTGCCCCCTTCATTGGAAGTGCAGAGTGTTAAACACTGGACTGTCAGGCGAGTTCCTAAAACATTTTGCATTCATGTTTTTGTGGGCTTCCCAAGCGAGCCAGCAGTAAAGAATCTGTCTGCCAATGCAGGAAATGCCGGAGACATGGATTGGATCCCCTGGAGTAGGAAATGGCAACTCGCTCCAGTATTCTTGCCTAGAACTCCATGGACAGAAGAACCTGGCAGGCTACAGTTCATGGGGTCACAAAAGAGCTGGGCACAACTGAGCACATGTACTCACACTCATGTTCTTATTCTCTCTTCTTTAAAACAATATGTCTTTATAAATATGTGAGTGTGTGCATTTTGTTTAAATAAATACACTTATTTATAAGTGATTGTGTAATAAGTACGTTTTAATGGAGAAAGAGTAAAGATAATCAGAGACATCTTATTGGCCTGTGGCTCAAGGTAGAAAATTATTTTCCTAGTTTGGGCTTTTCCTATAGGTATTGACAGGAAAATAACCAGTCTAGTTCTTTTTTTTTTTTTTAGGTTGGTTCTATTGTATTTCATCATGTCATCAGAGCCACAATGAACTGGGAAGAAAACACCAACCACACCCCACTGAACCATCAGCTTTGGTCTTGTTTCCAGATGCTTAGTCTGGAAGCTGTTTTTGCAGTGCTTCGTCTCATCCTCCTGTACTTGAGCCGCTGGATTTGAGGCTGAATTGCTTCTCCCCATCCTCTACCCACCGACTGGAGGCTAGCTGCCTCTGTAAAGTTGAAACTAAGATGCAAAGGTTAAAGTGTATGTTTTTCAAAGTCTGAAGTTTCTTTGTACTTTTAACGGCTGGTATGATCCTGGTTCTCCTGTCTTTGAAATCCCCATCTTTCAAACAACCTTTAACAAGTATGACAACAGACTTGGAAGTAATCTTGCAAAACTTGGCTCTTTTTTTTTAATTGTTAACTTGAATAGAGTGTCACCTTTTTGCCTACATAAGAGTAAATACTGTCCATGTTACTTTTCCTACTTTTTCCTTTGGTTAAAAAGAAAGCAAACGATAAAATACAGATGTATAGATAAATACGTAGTGATATATATGCTTCATCAACAAAGGCATCTTCACTTGTAACTTTGAAAAGCACCAGGCTCCTCCCCCAAAAATGCAAAAGAAAGAACACAGAAAAGCAGGTAATCTGAGAGCCAGATTGCATGATCGACTGCACAACTGACTGAATTGTTATGAGACAGTGACTTGTGTTTGGGAATGAGGATTTCTTCTGCCTTGAGTGAAGTTACACTATAAGCTACCTATTTATTGTAAATGTCTTGAGAGATGACATTTGCAGGCTATATAGTTGCCCCTAGATGCTGGTTTAGATTCAACACTGGTGATACAGGAATTATTAAATGACAGTTCTTTACTTGAGAAAAAAAATGTTTTTGCATTTTCTTTTCTGTGTGTGTTTTGTTCTTCAATATAGACAAACTTATTTTTGCCTTAGTTTTAAAAAACAATGAGTATTTGTCATTTTTGCCCTTCTAGTATCAAAAATGATTAGGACCACTTTACAAAGCAGAAAAATTAGAAACATACCAACAGAAAAGTCAATGCATAACTAGCCAAAAAGACCTGAGTAGTTTGGATCCTGTTAAAACAGACCAAATTATTCTGATTTCTTGTAATAGTTTGAGTATTCAAAGTAATACTAAGCATTTTCTCTAACAGTTATTTGAAAATAAAGTGACTGACCATATGCGCAGATATTATATATATATATATGCATACATATTTTGAGAAAATATAAAAATACTCATGCTAAATATCTCCCTTCTTAAATGAAAGAGAATAAATAAGGTCAATTCCCACTCTAATCATTTATTTTTTTGCTATTTAAAAATTTTCCGTATTGTTGGAACAGATTAAGAAAATATTTAACTCATGGATGGTTTCTTTGCTCATTTAATAGTGAGTTACTTATCAACAACACAAAAACTAGTTTTGGCGATTAAAATCATGTAATCCACAAACATTTTAGATCTGATATGCTTAGAGTCTCATTTAGGACATACTTATATTTTGTATCCCTCTTAAAAAAATAAAAAGCCAAATCAAGAACCACAATAGAAACTAGCATCACAAGTTTAATATATTTTAAAACATAGAAATATATTTCAACAGCACATTTAAAGAATAATATAATAGACTTTCATTTCTTATTCTTATAATGGTATACCATTAATTCAAAAATATATTACTTAATGTACCCCCAATAGAGTTATTATCAAGTTTACTTTAAGATAATCTGTATTTTAAAACAACATTGCAATATTCCTGAATCATGAACAAACCCATAACATTTTTAAGCTATTTTTGATACAAGTTTTACTTAAAAAGTCCAAAAGGGTGATTAATAAATGATGCTTTATGAGTATTTTAGATGAACTGTAAATAATCCTAGCCGTGGAGCCCACATAAATAGCAACTTATGCACTAAATGTCATTCTTCCAAAAGTCAGTGGGTTAAAGACAAGCCTTAAAAGGCAGAGAGAGAAACAGAGAGAGAAAATAAATTAATTTCAGAGGGAAGAACACACAGGCACATACACGCAACAGAACCTTCCCACTTGGAATTATTTGTGCTTGGAGGAAGGTTTACAAAATCCCCCTCCAAAATAAGGTTTTCAATGAGCTCATTCTCCAAGATATGAAAAATGGATTTCAGCTGTTCTTTCGAAATGGCAATTCTGTCAAAGCCATTCTGGGATTTGGGGTAATTTCCTCCAGTTGAGTTTCAGTGCTTTTACCCTAAATAAAATCCCTTGCATCACATCAATCAGCAAACTCAGTTATAAAAGAGAGCTACAGAAAGCGGCTCTGTCGGTCGCTTTGCTCGGGTATATTTTATGCATGCAGTGACTCTCATCTGTGGGGAGGGAAGGGGAGCACGTGTAAATGTTTCTTTATTTTGGACTGTTTTTAAATCTAAAAAAAAAAAAAAAAAACACTGCAGTAGTAGTGTTCTAGATAATAGGCAGACATGATTTATTTGAGGTAAGAAGGTTGTACTACGCTTTTTTAGTGTTAACTTGGAAAATTATGGACACAGGCTCAAGTCTGTCTCCACAGAATTCCTGAAGCTTTGAGCTCTTTGCAAAATCTACAACCGGTGAGCCAAGAAGGAACGCTTTCCTACAGCTAAACCAATTCTGTTCAAGCAAACAGTCACAACAATTACGTGCAATCTTTCAGCTTCTGTGTTCTGCTCCCGTTTATTTACTCAAATCGAGCTCAACATTTCACTTTATCTAATGAAGCAGAAACTCTCAAAGAAAAATTGTGTTCCTCCAAGCATTTTTTTGGGGGGCTGGTTATTTTTTTAAGTTTCATTCTAAATATCAATAAATATCCTATCAGTTTACATTGGCACAGCATAACCAAATGCATTCAGCTTCCTTCAACAATACTTAACAGTCAAAGGAGTTCTGTCTAATTTCAGAAAATCGTATAAAAATTACATTAAAAATATTGAATTGAATTGGACTCAGCATATCCTATTAAAAATTAGACTGGGCAATTTTTTGCATAATGAAGTGAGCTAAAATACATTTTACTGCAAAGGCATCCACAAAAGAGAATATATACCTTTAAATAAATAAAAGTGACTATATACATGCTCTTGTACATAGGTTACAGAGATGAAATGAGCCAGACTAATTTTATTAAATTCCCCTTTTATCTGAAAGGATATTTTTTATTGTAGTCATAAACCTCCATACAGATCTTTTTTCTTATTACCATTATTATGCACTATTAGTGGCAACCACACGAACGCACGACCATATTTCTGTACTTTTTCAAAATGACATTGGAGCTGTCATCAAAGTACAACACAGAGATGGCATTTAGTTTGGTTGGCGCGCAGCAAGGCTTTGGTACGTGGTCAGGAAACATCAGGTGAACCTGGTTGGGTGGGAGGAAGAAAAGGTTTTACTTTTTAAGAAATAAAATAGATATTTTGTCTGCAGTTTTAAGGTGACATTCTTGTTTTATCACTGACGATCAGGCACTCTCTTAAGTTACCTCCCTCTCTTCTATTTTTTGCTCCATGGTGAGGTGAGCTGGGAGCTGGTAGTGAAGGATGTGTATCCTTAAGTATTAACACCTAGACTCGACCCACTGGTTCTAATTACATGTTGGGGCTTTGAAAAACATTCTACCAAGGAAGGAAAACTCTCTCTATGGAATATTCAGTGGAAATTTTCCTGGAGGAAAGAACATGGTAACTAGGACTGGGCTGCTTTTAGTTAAAACGGCCACTTCTAGGTACTTCATGAGAAACACGTAAGTTACGAATGCAAAATCCACAAAGCCACAGCACTCGACTGTAGAAAGATCTGGATCTAAGAATTATTCGTAAAAGGATAACTAAACAATAAATCAACGCATTTTTAACAATAAAATTAAAAGCATGCAAATTCTGCATTTCCTTTGATAAAGGAAGCATAAAAATCACAGCAAAATAAACTCCAGGTAAAAATCCAATACTTGCTTTAAAGCAATGATTTCAACTCTTCTCCCCATAATGTTTTACCAGATTGGCCAGAGTTTAGCATCCTTTGACTTGCTTTCTCCCCTAGACAAGTGCCCAAAATCAAGCTAAGTTCAATCAGAAGAAAGAAGCCTAGATATGTTACAACTTGAATATACATCCCTACCTCTCCCCCTACAAAGCCTGAAAAGGTAGCTGAAACACGGACAGTGAAATGCTTAAGTAAAGGATTTGTTCTCATTTTCTGCAAACTGGCACGTTTACCTCTGATCTTCAACAATCAAAGAAGGAGCCAGAACTCAGTTCCCCCTTTCCACCCGCCTACCCCGGCCCTTCCCCCAGAGGAGTTTATGGGAAGTCCCACTGCAGAGTCCTCGGGGATCGACAAAGAGAAAATACAGCTCTTAGAATCTTGGCTGCAAACCCTCCTGGCTGAAATGATATAGGAGTCCTGCCTATGGACAGACATGGCAGGAAAAATGAGGTGATCCGACACGGACGTGAAATTTCCTAAGACCTCACAAAGCTGCAAGCTGGATGGTTCTCCAAATTTCAGAGGCAGCCTGAAGCCCTCCTTGGCTTTATCCTCCTCAACCCCCTCACCCGTGATGGATGGATAACCCCCTGCTTCAAGGATCACCTCACCCAGCCATTGTTCTGAAAAAAAATGAGATTGTTCTTCCATCATGTCTCAAACGTGTTCGCCACAAACCTGCTTTCCTTTAACAACAAATGTGCCTGTGTTCTTGTTTCATGTCCGTCACAAAATAAACAGAATGCACAATGCCAGGAAAAAAAAAAAAAACAGAAACACTGAACTTCCCATGTTCCCTTCAAGTTCTGTGATGACTTATGCTCCACATCCCAGGACAGCGATACAGACGAGGGGCCTGTTCCAAGTCCTTGTCAGCGATTTAAAAAATGTTTGTTTTTAGACGCTGCCTTCTAGACTACAGTCCTAAAAGCTGACAGTATGTAATTATATATTTATTTTTAAGAAAAGAAAAAAAAAGAGAGAGATAGGGGTATTTGACAGAGGTTTTTCAATAATTCAGCTTTGCAGAGCCTGAGCGAACTTGGATGTGTTAGATGCATATCTAAGGAAACAGCGAAAGCTCTCTGAGTCATTGAAATGACAGTACAAAGAGCTTAATTTCTGGGAAATTAAGTGGCATTTCTCTATAAATAGTGGCTGTTCATCTGTGACCCTACAGATGGACAGTGAGGAGGGCTCTTCCTCTAAGGCATGAAATGGAAGCATCCTTCTCTCTGCAACGGGCTTTCAGCTGATAGAAGGCTGGACCCCCAGACATTCATCTTACTGGAGGACATCTGAATATAACAACTTTTCTTATGCTGCATACCTGCTCTCCCTGCCCCAACACTGATACCATATATCAGGACGCGCTTATAGGGCTTCCCTCATGGTTCAGTGGTTAAGAATCAACCTGCCAAAGCAAGGGACAGGGATTCAATCCCTGGTCTGGGAAGATTCCACATGCCAAGGGTACCTAAGCCTGCACACTGCAACTGCTAAAGTCCATGCACGTAGAACCTACGCTCTGCAACAAGAGAAGCCACCAGAATGAGAAGCCTGAGCACCGCAGCTAGAGAGCAGCCCTTACTTGATGCAACTAGAGAAAACCCAACTGCAGCAGTGCACACCCAGGGCAGGCAAAAAAAAAAAAAAACTAAATAAAATTTGTTAAAGAAGTGCTTATTTTTATGGATAGCATAAAAACATATCATAGACATAGCATGGACATATCAAAACTTAAAATACCCCCAGGAATTGACTCTATACTTGCATATGGGAGGCTCATTGGTCAAAAATCAACAAAAAGAAGAATATTTCTATGGCATTGGCAACACAAAGCAAGCATGAAAGAAAATGCTGGTTGAAATTTAGACTCCATTTCTTCACTTTAGACAGTGAAATAAGAGCTGTAGCAACCTAAGGTTTTCTTTCAATTTATATAAATTTTGCAATCAAGGAAGAAATAATAGTTTCTCCCCACACCTATAAGTTTGCTGAGTATGATATATTAAAGAAATTTAGGGTGTAAAAATCAGTGTTAGGGAAGGATAGACATGAGCAAATGTTTTCCATTCATTATTAAAAAGCAACTTGATAATTTTACATGATTGTATTCTGAAATAAATCTCTTCAAACTTGGGGGAGAAAAGAATATTTATAAGTGACTACCTTTCAAAATACATATTTGTTTTAGTTCTCTGCTTCCACTCTACTCCAAGGTTATTTCCAAAGTCTTTAACAAAATCTATGTTCTAGTTGCCACAGAGGTGCATCTCTGTGGTCTAGCTATCCGCTAGTGCCTCTGAGGTCAGTAAGATGCCAACAAAACGTCAAGTCAAGGATTTCATCTGTCAAGGTGTATACACCATTCTTATTCAGAAGGGAACTGGGATGTTATTTCCATCAACTTTAACTTTTCAATAAATTTCAAAAGAAGATAACTTTCTGAAGAGTCAACTCTTCACACATTCTAATAGCTGCTCTTTCTGTTGGTCATAAATAAGCTTCACCCACAAAGATAGATTTTTTTTTCTACAGCTCCTGCTCTCCTACTGTTATCTACCAAATAACTCTATTCCCATCAGTGTCTTGATTCCAAAATTATTTGTTCTCTTCCTTCTGTCCTGATTACTTATAGTTGAAATGCTCCTGTGAACCCAATTTTGATGTGGGGTCACATCACACAGCCTAAGCATCTTCTAGAACCTCTTCCTCGTCTGCCAGAGGCCGCTCCCCCATCACATTAAAAGGTACGGATGTTGGAGTCGGACTCTCAAGGGTTTTCCTGAGCTCATTAGATAAGTACAATCACTGAGAGACCATGAGATTAACATTTCATTATCTCCTTCATAAAAATTAGCCTACATTAGTAGAGATTAAATCACTGTTACATTCCTAAGTATGGGAGGGAAGAAATGAAGATTAATTTCCACCTTAATGATTATAAATGAAAAAGATATCAAAAAAAAGGAAACAAATCTACTTGTATTCTACACTGAAGAGCTTCCATGATACCAAAGTATGTTATGGAACATTCTTAAACAAGGAGTTTAAAAGCCATCAGATGAAATTCAGCACAGCTATTATTCAAAGTTTTTGTAATGACTGCTAATGAATGGTTAGGTTAGAAACAGCCCCTGCGTGGTTAATCATATTGTCTACTGAAGAAATCAGTGCAAAATACCATTTTGTGTGATTGCTCCAATTTTCCTTGCTGAATCTTTCCTCATTTTGGAATTAGGATTTTTCTTTAGAGCAGCCTGAATTTCCTGACTATATCCACATTTCTTACTCTGGCACAATTTTTACATTAGGAGTTTGAGAAGAGAAGAAAATGCATTTTTAACTCCAAATAGATGCTTTTCTTTAAAGTAACTTTATAAGAAGCTTGCATCATAAACCACTTTCTATTCTACCAAAAGAAAACTTACCAGAGTCTGAACTATGGCATGATTGGTGGCATTCATATGGGCATTGAGTGGAAAAGAACATTCTCCATCACAATAAAATGCAGCATATCCTTCTGGCGCTATAATCCAGTCCTAAAAATGCACGAAAGCAGAAGAAATAATATCACCAACATAAAAGCACAGAAAAACAATTCTTACAGAATACTTAAATAGAATTAATATAATTCAATATAATATAATATTAAATTAAATACTCTGGATTGGTTTCTCTTTTTGGTCCAACAATTATTCTAATAAGACAGGCTCCCCCAAAGCCTTTAATTTATGATTAAGCTAAAGTTTACAACAAAAGTATAAATATTTTCACAAGGAATTGTCCTCTGTAATTTCTCCCAGAGGTCACTACATAAGATATTCCTAGCCTGTATTAGCCCATATATTCATGAATAAAGCTGCAATCATGAAATAGCGTTCTAAATATTGTTTAAACAGGAAATGATGAACTCTGCAAAGTTCAACTGAACCAGAAAGGAAAAGAAGAATAACTTAATTGAGATAATTCTCATTACTTCTTAATAACTCAGTCCTGCTTTAGAAGCTTGACAACCTCTTAAGGCGCTAAGATTTGTTCCTTGTCCTGTTTTTCTTTCCAATCATGTGTCAACTTTATAGTCTCTTCAGAAGAAATGAGTTGGAGAAAAATCCTAAGCATTGTATACGAAAGATTTTAGGAAGCTAAAACATTGGCACTTCAGATGGTGGCCCTGATTTTTTTTTTCCAGAGATATAAAACTTGTCACTGATGTAAAATTATTGAACAATTAATGTTGAAGGTTTATCATAAAGTTGAAAATGCTCACATGTGACTATCACTTCTCAATATAATAGCTTCTATTCTGAGGATCCATTGTAATGGAATAATCTAACAATTTAATTTAAACTCTTTTGGCATATGAAAATTACTGTGGTTAAATCTTCCTCCTCACTGTTTGTGAAGCTTATGTAAAACACAGCAATATGATTTCTAAGTAAAAAAAAAATTTTTTCTCTACGTCTAACTTACCACAGACAGAGTCAAGGATTCTACTTCCTATACCAATAATTTGTGACTGTAGGAGGCAAATGGAAATTGCTTGAGTTAATCTGAAAAATGGGAACTAAAATGGAAATTTGGGTATATTTAAACAACAGGGCTTCTTTTTTTTCACTTTCTAAGGTTGCATTTGTTCTTCAGCATAATTTTTTTTTACCATAAACTCTATTAATTATGTTTCAATAGTGAAAGGATAATGCAGAAATAAAAATGATGTGCATAATCCTTATATGGAACAGACAATGTCAAAAATAATTGGTATGTTCATTGCAGCACTGTTTACAATAGCCAAGACATAGAAGCAATCTGAATGTCCATTGACAGATGAATGGATAAAGAAGATGTGGTACATATATACAGTGGAACAGTACTCAGCCAGAAGAAGAAACAGAATTGGGTCATTTGCAGTGATGTGGATGGACGAGAGTTTGTTATACAGAGTGAAGTCAGAAAGAGAAAAACAAGTATCTATATACAGAATCTAGAAAGATGGTCCAGATGCGCCTGTTCCTGAGGATAGCAATAGAGACACAGATGCAGGGAAAGGGTGTGTGAACCCAGCAGGGGAAGGAGAGGGTGGGACGAACTGAGAGAGCAGCACAGCCGTATGTTCACTACCATCTGTAGAACAGGGAGTGAGTGGGGCTCAGCTCGGTGCTCCGTGATGACCCAGAGGGTGAGACTGGGGGCAGGTGGGAAGGAGGGCAAGGGGAGGGGATACAGGTACACAGATAACTGATCCACATTATTTTAACAGCAGACAACATTGTAAAGCAATGATACTCCAATAAAAAATAAAATAAATTATAAAAAATAACTGGCTGCTGTATAGGAAAGGTTACAAAGATTAAAAGAGATTTAGGATTGATACAAAGCAGAAAAGAAGCAACCAATTTGACCGACCATTCTTACCTGCCATCCCAGATCCCGGAAACTCACATAGAGTTCATGCTTTTTACAGGCTTGTTTTTGTTCACTGGTGTTATAATCTGAAGGTGAAAATCAGATTGTCAACAAATGGCAGTCTATCGGGTATATTAATATTTCTTTTGTGAGGTCACTTATAAAGTCAAAAGCAATCTGTATTTGAAGTTGTAGAACATGAGTTTGAATCTCAAAGCGAAAGCCGCTTACTAACTATGTGAACTTCAAGCAAGTCACTTGTGCTGAGTTTCTGCTTCTGTAAAATGCAGACCTTGAGGGGTCCGGACGAGGATCAGGTTGGGTCCTTTGTGTTATGACAACAGTAGCCTGATACCTGCCATTCAGTGAGTGCTCATTCATTAACTAACTCAAACCGCAGTTGTGCTTACTATACTTAAGCATATAAAATATTCAAACACTATGTTTTGTATTCTTTCACAAGGCAGGCACTGGGAAAGTACCAACTGGGATGTTCCAGAGTACATGTTATCTTAATATGTATCTTAAACTCAGGATCCCCAAAGTGGAGCTGCTGATTGCCCCCCACCCCCAGACCAATTTCACCTGCAGATGACTGCGAGCAACTTCTCAGGCAAAACAAACACTGTAGTCAAAACATACTCTGGCCTCTCACCTCCACAACCAATCTGTCAGGAAATCCTTACTCATTTTACCTTCATTTGAAACTCAGCCACCCTCACCAGCTCCATGACTGGCTCTGGTCCACGCTGCTATCCTCTCTTTCCTGAATCACTGCCACATGCTCGCTGCTATTCGTCCTGCTCTGCACTGTCCCCATCCCATCAACGCAGCCAAGTGGACCAAGCGTCACGCTCCAGCATAAAGTCTCACAGTGGTTCCTGCATCATCAAGGCTCCCAAGGTTCTACGTGATCCAGCCCCATCACCCTCTGGCCCATTTGCTCTCCTTCACTCTACTCCAAACAGCCTCTGCGCTGTTTTGCACACAGGTCTGCTTTCTCTCACCTTAGTTCCTTTACTCTCAACAACCCCACCCTTCCCTGCAATGCTCTTCCCCTGAATATCTACTTAGCCAACGCTCAGAGCTTCCTCAGCTCTTAAGCATCATCTTGTCAACAGAGCCTTCACTGACTCCCCTGTTTCATATCCTAACCCCTGCTCTCATATTTCTCACCCCTCCTGCTCTGATTTTTTTTTCCATTTTGCTTACATCCCTTAATATGTTACACCACTTACTCGTTCACCATGTACACCATTTCTTGTCTGTTTCTTCCCTCTAGAATAGAGTGTCAGCTCTCTAGGGGTAAATATCTTGCCTGGCTCCATTTGGTTCTCTGATACCCCAAATGTCAGAAACAGGGCCTGGCACACAGTAGATACTAAATAATTAGGAACTGAAGAATGGATGCTTCAGAATGTTCCAGGAATGGCTTGAAGCAAAGGAAATACACACTTTCCGTAACTTATTTTGGAATATAATCTGAAAAATCCATAACCTTTGATAATTGTTGAAAAAAATTAAGAATTCCACTTGCATCTGGAATAAAGTAAAATACAAAAGAAAAACAGACCATTACAGAAAATGTCTAGTCATGCTTTATAATGGAACCCATTTTAATTATTTCCAATGCAAAAAAATGAAAGAGGAAAAAATTTAGGGTGATGGGAACTGCAAAATAATTTATTTTTAAAGAAGACAGCTAATGTTTTCTTCTAGGAATAAATGCTACTTTCATCTGACAGTTGTCTCTGGCAAATCAACATAGAAGTTTGCTATAAAGAGCAGCCTGTCGTAAGGTGTCACCTTCCAGTTTAATTATCCTCAACCTCTAATGAAAATGAAGTCACATCAAAGATCTAAAAGACCTGTCTTAACACATCCTGTCATCTACCTTTCATAGTGACATCAGCTAATTATTTAATTAATGTGAGTCTAGCAAAGAAGGTAATGATTAAATCTGAATGCAGAAATCCTTTTACTTCTAGACCAGTGTTATTCCTATGTGTGACTACCTTCATTAAACCATGTAAAACAGAGAGCCAGTAGGAATTTGCTGTGACTCAGGGAGCTCAAACCAGAGCTCTGTGACAACCTAGAGGGGTGGGATGGGGTGGGGTGGGAACAAGGTTCAGGAGGGAGTGGACATATGTGTACCTATGGCTGATTCATGTTGATGTATGGCAGAAACCAATACAATATTGTAAAAGTTATCCTTCAATTAAAAATAAATTTTAAAAAATTCCTATCATAAAAACACATCAGTCAAACAAAACATAGAAAACTCGAGCAAGGAAACTCTGACACTTTGTTCATGCATGCACACAATCATTCATGCACTAACTACATTTAGTAAGCACCTACATGCCAACACTGAGCACAGGAGAATGAATACAACTTCTGTCCTTAAGATGCTCGCTGTTTTATTAACAATAAACTAAAAGATCTGAAAACAATAAGTATATAGATAATGACAGAAAATGGAGGAAAGAGAATTTATTTGAGATTTAGCACTCCTCTTTTTTGGGTAAACTTTTAATTGAAATAGCAAAAAAAGTTAACTTTGCCCAAGCAATGAAGCAGCATAGAGTACAGTAGGTGTAATACCATGAAATGGGTAAGTTTGAATATTACATCATTTTTAGGAAAAAGGAATAACTCAAGTCTGGTATTAGTTTGACTGGATAAACTTCTTGATATTTAAATAAATAAATAAAAATTTTAAAGTGTCAGCTATGCATTAGAGCAAGGGAGAGCAATTTATTTTTCCTCAAAAAGGACAGATAATATATATTTCAGGCTACGGGGTTTCCTTCACAATGATTCAGCGTTGCCCCAGTAGCATGAACGCAGGATTTAGGACGTATTGATAAAAGGATGGATGTGACTGTATTTCAAACAAACTTTGCTTATGGGTCCTAAAATTTGAATTTCACATGATTTCTGCATGAAACAAAATATTATTCTAAGTGTTTTTTACACATCTAAAAATGTAAAAACCATTGTTAGGTCATACAAAAACAGGCAATGGCTTATTTTGCCAAATCCTGCATCAGACAGTCATGGGAATATTTATTCATCCATCCTTGTCTTAATAAAAACCATTGAATGTGAATAAAGACCTTATATCCAATAACACATCTGAGTATATGTGAAAAACTATAACTATGTCTATGGCCATTTGAATTCTGTGTTTATAAAAAAAGAAAGTAAAACTTAAAAGTCAAAATAGATCTGTTCCATCTATGCAGCTTTTCATGCAGGCTAAGTGATGTATATACTGCAACATCACATAAAGGTAACGAGCAATGAAATTTATAACAGAATCTGGTTCCAAGAGTCTGATTTCATAGAGCATTCGGACCATATGCTTAGTTGGTCAGAAATAAAAATTAATGGATACTGAGTAAATGTTGTACCCAAACCAGCAAAGTCTGTAGTTAGCTTTACTAAATGGTTGGCAGAAAAACCTCTGAGAAGAAAGGCAAAGAAATTAGATTTATATTTTTTAAAAACATTGATCGGCAACCCTTCAAATATGAAAATGAGCTGGACATGACGCTGCTCTTGACAAACCCGCCTAGAATTCAAGAGTGTCACCAGAAACTGCTACACATTCTGAAGTCACAGCCAACACTAGAAAAGCATTCCTCAACCACAAGGCAGGTACCACAGACACAGTATTTCTGTTTTGCCTGTTAATGGCAATAATATTGGAAACCAGTGCCAAAACAATGACTATTGTTAAATACTTGTTGCCAATTTGTTTATGATCAATTTCTGGAAAAAAATGCAAATTTATGTTTTACAAGCTATTTGATTATTTTTTCTTCCAGTTTTATTGAGATGTAATTGACATACAGCACTGTACAACTTTAAGATGTACTGCATAATTGTTTGACTTACATCCATCATGAAATGATCACCACAGTAAGTTTAGTGAACATCCATGATCAAGGACTTACAGCTGAACAAGCTGGGTTTAGAAAAGGCAGAGGAACCAGAGACCAAACTGCCAAACATCCACTGGATCATAGAAAAACCAACAGAGGTGGGAGGGGGGTTCAGGATGGGGAACACGTGTACACCCATGGCGGATGCATGCTGATGTATGGCAAAACCAATACAATATTGTAAAGTAAAAAATAATAATAATAAAATTTTATTATTATTATTATTTATTTTTTTTAATTAATTTTATTTTATTTTTAAACCTTACATAATTGTATTAGTTTTGCCAAATATCAAAATGAATCCACCACAGGTATACATGTGTTCCCCATCCTGGACCCTCCTCCCTCCTCCCTCCCCATACCATCCCTCTGGGTCGTCCCAGTGCACCAGCCCCAAGCATCCAGCATCGTGCATTGAACCTGGACTGGCATCTCGTTTCATACATGACATTTCACATGTTTCAATGCCATTCTCCCAAATCTTCCCACCCTCTCCCTCTCCCACAGAGTCCATAAGACTGTTCTATACATCAGTGTCTCTTTTGCTGTCTCATATACAGGGTTATTGTTACCATCTTTCTAAATTCCATATATATGCGTTAGTATACTGTATTGGTGTTTTTCCTTCTGGCTTACTTCACTCTGTATAATAGGCTCCAGTTTCATCCACCTCATTAGAACTGATTCAAATGTATTCTTTTCAATGGCTGAGTAATACTCCATTGTGTATATGTACCACAGCTTTCTTATCCATTCATCTGCTGATGGACATCTAGGTTGCTTCCATGTCCTGGCTATTATAAACAGTGCTGCAATGAACATTGGGGTACACGTGTCTCTTTCCCTTCTGGTTTCCTCAGTGTGTATGCCCAGCAGTGGGATTGCTGGATCATAAGGCAGTTCTATTTCCAGTTTTTTAAGGAATCTCCACACTGTTCTCCATAGTGGCTGTACTAGTTTGCATTCCCACCAACAGTGTAAGAGGGTTCCCTTTTCTCCACACCCTCTCCAGCATTTATTATTTGTAGACTTTTGGATCACAGCCATTCTGACTGGTGTGAAATGGTACCTCATAGTAGTTTTGATTTGCATTTCTCTGATAATGAGTGATGTTGAGCATCTTTTCATGTGTTTGTTAGCCATCTGTATGTCTTCTTTGGAGAAATGTCTATTTAGATCTTTGGCCCATTTTTTGATTGGGTCATTTATTTTTCTGGAGTTGAGCTGTAGGAGTTGCTTGTATATTTTTGAGATTAGTTGTTTGTCGGTTGCTTCATTTGCTATTATTTTCTCCCATTCTGAAGGCTGTCTTTTCACCTTGCTAATAGTTTCCTTTGATGTGCAGAAGCTTTTAAGTTTAATTAGGTCCCATTTGTTTATTTTTGCTTTTATTTCCAATATTCTGGGAGGTGGGTCATAGAGGATCCTGCTGTGATGTATGTCAGAGAGTGTTTTGCCTATGTTCTCCTCTAGGAGTTTTATAGTTTCTGGTCTTACGTTGAGATCTTTAATCCATTTTGAGTTTATTTTTGTATATGGTGTTAGAAAGTGTTCTAGTTTCATTCTTTTACAAGTGGTTGACCAGATTTCCCAGCACCACTTGTTAAAGAGATTGTCTTTAATCCATTGTATATTCTTGCCTCCTTTGTCAAAGATAAGGTGTCCATATGTGCATGGATTTATCTCTGGGCTTTCTATTTTGTTCCATTGATCTATATTTCTGTCTTTGTGCCAGTACCATACTGTCTTGATAACTGTGGCTTTGTAGTAGAGCCTGAAGTCAGGTAGGTTGATTCCTCCAGTTCCATTCTTCTTTCTCAAGATCGCTTTGGCTATTCGAGGTTTTTTGTATTTCCATACAAATTGTGAAATTATTTGTTCTAGCTCTGTGAAGAATACTGTTGGTAGCTTGATAGGGATTGCATTGAATCTATAAATTGCTTTGGGTAGTATACTCATTTTCACTATATTGATTCTTTCAATCCATGAACATGGTATATTTCTCCATCTATTAGTGTCCTCTTTGATTTCTTTCACCAGTGTTTTATAGTTTTCTATATATAGGTCTTTAGTTTCTTTAGGTAGATATATTCCTAAGTATTTTATTCTTTCCGTTGCAATGGTGAATGGAATTGTTTCCTTAATTTCTCTTTCTGTTTTCTCATTATTAGTGTATAGGAATGCAAGGGATTTCTGTGTGTTGATTTTATATTGGAAGTTTTGGCCACAGCAATCAGAGCAGAAAAAGAAATAAAAGGAATCCAAATTGGAAAAGAAGAAGAAAAACTCTCACTATTTGCAGATGACATGATCCTCTACATAGAAAACCCTAAAGACTCCACCAGAAAATTACTAGAACTAATCAATGATTATAGTAAAGTTGCAGGATATAAAATTTTAAAAGAAAGAAAGAAATCTGCTTCATTGACTACGCTAAAGCCTTTGACTATGTGAATCACAACAAACTTTGGAAAATTCTTAAAAGGATCAGAATACTAGACTACCTGACCTGCCTCCTGAGAAACCTGTATGCAGGTCCAGAAGCAATAGTTAGAACAGACATGAAACAACAGACTGGTTCAAAATTGGGAAAGGAGTCAATATGTGTCAAGACTATATATTGTCACCCTGCTTATTTAACTTATATGCAGAGTACATCATGGGAAATGCTGGGCTGGATGAATTATAAGCTGGAATCAAGATTGCCAAGAGAAACATCAATAATCTCAGACATGCAGATGATATAACTCTAATGACAGAAAGTGAAGAGGATGAAACAGCCTATTGATGAGGGACAAAGAGGAGAGTGAAAAAGCTGGCTTAAAATTCAACATTCAAAAAACCAAGATCATGGTATCTGGTCCCATCAGTTCAGTTCAGTTGCTCAGTCATATCCGACTCTTTGCGACCCCATGAATGGCAGCACGCCAGGCCTCCTTGTCCATCACCAACTCCCGGAGTTCACTCAGATTCACGTCCATCGAGTTGGTGATGCCATCCAGCCATCTCATCCTCTGTCGTCCCCTTCTCCTCCTGCCCCCAAGCCCTCCCAGCATCAGAGTCTTCAATGAGTCAACTCTTTGCATGAGGTGGCCAAAGTACTGGAGTTTCAGCTTTAGCATCATTCCTTCCAAAGAAATCCCAGGGCTGATCCCATCACTTCATGGCAAATAAATGGGGAAAAAGTGGAAACAGTGACAGATTTTATTTTCTTAGGCTCCAAAATCACTGCAGACAGTGACTGCAGCCACGAAATTAAAAGACGCTTGCTCCTTGGAAGAAAAGCTATGACAAATCTAGACAGCATATTAATAACCAGAGACATTACTTTGCAAACAAAAGTTCATATAGTCAAAGCTGTGGTTTTTTCAGTAGTCATGTATGGATGTGAGAATTGGACCATAAAGGCTGAGCACCAAAAAATTGATGCTTTCAAACTGTGCTGGAGAAGACTCTTGAGAGTTCCTTGGAGAGCAAGGAGATCAAACCAGTCCATCCTAAAGGAGATCAACCCTAAATATTCACTGGAAGGACGATGCTGGAGATCAAGTCTAATACTTTGGCCACCTGATGCGAAGAGCTAACTCATTGGAAAAGACCCTGATGCTGGGAAAGACTGAAGGTGGGAGGAGAAGGGGACGACAGAGGATGAGATTGTTGGATGGCATCACTGACTCAATGGACATGAGTTTGAGCAAATTCCAGGAGACAGTGAGGGACAGGGAAGATTGGCATGGTGCAGTCCATGGCATCACAAAGCGTCGGACACGACTTAGCTACTGAACAGTGATCTCGGATATACACAAAATTAAAGAAATAAAAGATGTTCTTGTTTTCTGATAAGAACTCTTAGGATTTACTCTTCTAACAACATTCATATTAACATACAACAGTGTTAATTATATTTATCATGTTGTATCCTTAGTATTTCTATTACAAGTGGGAGTTTATACTATTTGACTACCTTCTTCCCGTTCCCCCTTCTCATTTCAATAATACAAATTTAACCTTTGTCTTAGTTTGATTTGTTAAAATTCATTTTATGTTAGAAAAAAGTGAAATGCATGGTAAATAAAACTTCTGAGGTCTACACAGGGCCTCAATGGTTTGTCCACTAGTCCCTGAAGAAACCACCAGATAAATGGACACATGCTAGGTAAGCTGTGAAGAGCACAAAAGAATATCCAAAAAACTCCACAAACAGGTACAGGATTCTTTGTTTTTTTAAAGTCTGGTGTTAGTGTCTTTGAGGAATAAAATATGGTTAAATCTGTAAGAGAAGAAAAAAAAAGTCCAAAATAGAATTCAACATTTAAACAATCAACAGCTTAACCTAGCCAAATAGAACGAGATGCTGTGTCTCAAAACAGAGGAAGAGACATCAACATCTCTTGCTTAATACCCTGGGGGAGGTCACAGACATCAGTCTCCACGCTGCAGGAGTTCATTAATTAATAGAAAATGAAAATGTCAAATGAATGAAGGCATGACCTGCCTATAAAGTGGCAGGTGCAGTGTTACTGGAGTATTCAATAATGTAAATTTTGACATGGCCTTTGGGGTAGAGAAAATCATGATAAATCCCAAATAAATAACACCACCCCCAAAGATGAGGCATTTCAAATGCTACTGCTACCCTGGTTTAATCCCCAAGTCCCACATCCAATGAACCCCTCACCGAACTGACATATAACCCAGTAGGAGTCACAGTTATTTATTTGTGTAGGGATTTGTGTACAAATGTGTGACACAGAACAGACACCACAACACAATAACTGTCTGGTGTGTTCGCTTGACTCTGCTCAAAATGTGTCTTTGTGGATGATGCAGAGGACGTGCTCACCTTAGAGCTTGTTGACATAAAAACCCATCCACAAACCTGTCTCCAAATGCCTGCAAGATGTCTCTGCATGAAAGTTTCTCAAATGCCTCCAACTCACTATTTTGGCTTCTGACCTCATACTCTTTCCATTCCTTCTACTTGGTTAATAGGATCTAGTGGCTCAAGCCAGAAAATTTAATAAATACATTTCTTGATTTTCTTTCATTCTCACTCCTACCCAACATTGAATCTGTCCACACTCCCTTTAAGCGACCACCCTCTAGCCTAGTTAACCTATCAGAGTCCTCTGCACTCTTGGGTACCTCGTACTCCCCCAACATCCTTTCTGGGAACTTGGGCCTAGGATAACCCTTCATCCCTGACTCCTCTTTGCTCTCTGACCTTGAGTCTTTTGCCTTGTTGATGGAATTGCTCTTTTTCTTTTGCCTTTACTTAAAGTACTAATGTTCCCAGTGGAGGATCCATCCTTAATGTTTCTCTCTTACTCCAGTTTCTAGTAAGCACTCAGCTTACTGACTTGTGCTCAGCTTCGAGTCTTGTGCTTCATCTAACCATTGGGGCTCAAGGCTGCGTGCGCCTTACATATTCCACTCACACCCCCATCTCTGGAGTCCTGCTAACTCCATTCCATGTATTTTGGATCCCACTTCCCTTGTCTCCAATCTATAATCTTCATTGCTTGGAGGGTTAGACTAGATTCCTAATCATATTTTGGCATCCAGTTTCTCCCTTTGGCATACCATCCTTCTTTCTGATGCCAAATTGAACTTTTTAAAAATGCGTATCTGATGGTGACACTCCTTTTTCCAAATGCCTGCATGGAAATACCACAGTTACTGACCATTATGACTTGGTCCCTGCATAACTTTCTAGCTGATATCACACCGCTCTCATACAAGAATACTAGCACTCCATGGCCATCAGACACTGCTATGTGGTTCTGTAACTGCATATAAGTTCTGAAATGACTTCACCTCCATTTATGAAAAGTATCTATTTTTTCTCATTGGAATCATGCTCTATCCTTACTGCTCCCACACTTCCTTGTACCTACTCTAGTAGAATTGATCTCCTGATAATTACTAGCATGCACATCTTTGCCACTGTCTAAGGGAATGCCTTTTCAGAAGCAAGATTCTGATGCTACCCATCTTGCATGATCATGTAGTTAATGCTGTGTCACACTGTGACACATTCATTTAACAATGAATAAATATTTTGCAATAAACCACACCCAGACATATCATCTCTAGAATTCTCTCTAGATAGAAACTTGACAATAAGTGATCAGCGGAATGGGTACGGATGCAAAAGTCTGAACTCTTTAGGCACCAGTTCGGAAAAATCAAACCATAATTTGGTAATAATGATTATGTTTAACCCTGAATAAGTATACACAGTGTTCTCCATTCTTTATACCCATTAACTCGTTTAATCCTTGCAACTCATGTAATTTTATTCTGTGAGGCAGGTATCATTAATGTTCTCACTTTCCAGATGAAGAAATAGATGTAACATGCCCTGTCCAAGATTACACAGCTACTAAGAGGTGGACCCAGGGTTAAATGACAGAAGGAAAGATAAAGGTACAGATGAATGGGGCTTCCCAGGTGGCTCAGTGATAAAGAATCCACCCATCAAGCAGGAGACACAGGTTCTATCCCTGGGTCAGGAAGATGCCCCGGAGAAGGAAATGGCAACCCACTTCAATATTCTTGCCTGGGAAATCCCATGGACAGAGGAGCCTGGAGGACTACAATTTCATAGTGTTGCAAAGTCAGACACAACTGAGTGTGCGCGTGAACACACACACACACACACACAGATGAATAGATAGATAAAAAGATGGATCGAACTAGATCTAGGTAACAAGCTAACTATTATTTGAGAAGGGATCTTCAAAATTTTGCATATTCAGAGCTTTTAGTGTTAATTACTATAAAACCATGTGGATTAAAACCATTCTCACTGGTGCAGCCTTGCAGGATTTTTACTGCAGCATTGATTTTGAAAGCCCCAATTTAAAAACAGCCAAAATGTCTTTTTAAGAGTGACATGACTAAATAAATTCTGACAAAAGGAGTGGCGGATTCATTTTGATATTTGGCAAAACTAATACAATTATGTAAAGTTTAAAAATAAAACAAAATTTAAAAAAGGAGTGTTGAATATATTGTAGCAGTATAAAAAAATGAAGTCACTAATTTGAAAGATGGTTGAAATATGTTGTTTAAAAAATCCATAAGACCAACTATATGATACCAAGAGTGAACATTAGGTAAACCATAGACTGTAGTTGATTGTGATGTGTCCGTGTAGGTTCATCTTTGGTAAGAAATGCACCACCATGGTGAGTGGTGTTGATAGCAGAGGAGACGATGCATTTGTGGGGTAGGGAGTACATGGGAAATCTATGTACCTTCCTTTCAATATTGTGAACTTAACTGCTCTTAAAAAAGTTCATAAAAATAGGAACCCTCCTAGACTGTTGGGGAGAATGTAAATTGGTGCCCACTATGGAGAACAGTCTGGAAGTTTCTTTAAAAAGTGAAAATAGAACTATCATACGATCCAGCAATCCCGCTTCTGAGTGAGAAAACTATAATTTGAAAAGGCACATGCACCCCAGTGTTCATAGCAGCACTATTTACAAAATTGAGACACGGAGACAATTTAAATGTCCAACAAGAGGTGAATGGATAAAAAAAGAAGTAGTAAACATGTATTGATACAATGGAATATTACTCAGCCATAAAACAGAATGAAATAATGCCATTCGCAGCAACATGAATGGACCTGCAGACTATCATACAAGTGAAATAAGTAAAACAGAGAAAGACAAATATTATGTGATACACTTATATGTGGAATCCTAAAAAAAAAAAAAAAGATACAAATTAACTTATGTACAAAACAAAGACAGACTTAGATATAGAAAACAAGCTAATAGTTACCAAAGGGGGCTGGAAGAGGAGAGAGAAATTAGGAGTTTGGCATCAGCAGATATACACTACTGTATATAAGACAGATAAATAACAAGGACCTATTGTACCACACAGAGAGCGATATCCAGTATCTTATTATGACCTATAAGAGAAATGAATCTGAAAAAGAATATGTATCTATATAACACATGATAAAATCATATTCTCCAAAAGTGACGCATATAGGGAGGAAAAAACTTGGAAGTACTTGTATTATGTTGATAACAGTATATCAGCATAACTTATCTTAAAAGAATTAAGTGATTAAAGGAGAATTTTAGCTTTATTTGTGATTATTTTTAAAAAATAAAATTATGTATTAATTATATAACAACATACTCTAAACAAATAATTTCAATGGATTGTTCTTTCTGGTTTTGATTAAAATGTTTGTCCAAGAGGAATGACTTTACATTGTATCCATTAGGCAAGATATAGCACCTGTCAGAGTTGGGAGTTGCAGGCAGGGCACCAGTGGTCGTGATACCAAGCTTGTGATAAGCACCTTTTCAAGCAGTTCTGCAGTAAACAAGAACTTGCTCTGTGCCTTGCAAATACTTTAAATTTTGAATGCTCTATTGTTTTTGCATACTGATATAGTCCTTCAAATAGCATCTTGCTCTTGGTAGGTGCTTTAAAATCTTATCAACTTAGTGCCTCTCCAACCCAAAGGGTGGTAACGTTAATATTCAGCTATTGCCTACATTTCCTTTCCCCTAAACCCAAGTTCAAAGGAAAATCAACTGTGGTGGCTCATTGTGAAGTAAGTAACATCTCTCACAAAGTGTCTGCTCAAAGTTCTTGCTAAAAACCTAAAGAGCAGCAAAGACAGAGGGTTTCGGCAGAAAGTCTACGGGCAGTGGTTCTATATATGCACAGCTGAAAAAGGAAGCTGGTTCTCCCAGACAGTGACCATGTTAATTTCCTGAATGTGTGTTGGTGCAGTTGCTGTTTTGTGTTGGACACTGTTCTAGGTTCTCCCACAGGGGCACAGAATAGTAAAAGGGCACTAAGAAGTCAGAAGACAGGACTCTTTGAAAGAAGAAAGGGATGAGGTAAAGACAGCAAGAATGACCTGGGTTCTGCACTGTTGGAGATTTTTAACATTTGAGAATATACTTTGCAAAAACAAACAAAAAAAAATGCAACCAAGCAAACTTCGAATACATCTCTCCATTCTCCCTACTGACCCCCTTTCTTAGTTACAGCATCTTCACACAGTGTTTCAATCATGGATAATTTTAAAATTTCACTAGCATTTCAAGTCTCCTAAGTATCAGATTTTATGTTTATATTAAACCCCTGTCTTTTGGGTCAAATCCTGCGAGAACTTTTCCCGTCTGCTTGATTACTACCTATTGAAAGGTTAAGTCTCATACACACAGACCAACTACTTTCTTTCTTCTTATTATCAAAATATGAACATGTTCCAAAACCACCTACTACATATTTCACAGAAATGGGTGCCAATGACACACTTTTTGAAAAGAAAATATTGGTCTATATTAGAATAATTTTGTACTCTAAATGGTGTTAGGAAACTGGTGAAAAGTTACGTGATTTCTGCTTCATGTGTTTTATTCATTTCTAGTTATAGAAGCACATTTGTTACCTGTGGTCAGGAAGGGAAGATAAATAGATTTCACCAATAGGGAGAAAGACTTAGATGATTTCATTTGCTGCAATGCCTCTGCCAGAGTCATTACCAGCTCTAATAATACGCAGGTGACTTTTCCCTTTGAAATTTTCTCAAAAATTATTTACTGTTCTATTCAAGATTTAACAAATCTTTTTCTTAATGCAATCTGCTACATTAAATTAAAAACATTTCAACCCATTTCAGAACCATTCTATATGAAAAGAAAAATATACAACTTTGACAGGCTAGTATTTACAAGGAAGAAAAGTTCTTAGAAAGTTATTTTTCTCCATCTTTCATATTAAGCAATTAAAATTTTTGCCAAACTAAATATCTTGTGAAGATCTTTATAAAATAGCCTTGTAATAAGGTACTAATATCACATTTACTTTCAAGTGAAAAAGACAGTGAAGCTTATTTGATGGAAAATTATTTTAAAGCATGATTTCTGTGTAGAATGTAATTTACTATAATGCAATTTCATAGAACCCTTCCTTGTGCTTCTGTTGCTAGATACATAAAATAGACTTCTCTCTAACACACTTCTCCTGTGCCTTCACTCTAGGAGGGTTCCAGTGAATTCCACTTAGTATTTTTGCTAAGAGTCCCAGGATCAAAAAAAATTCTATATATTTTTGTTTCATTTATAATCATTAATGGCAAACACTGTGTGGATGTGTCTTTCTGGAAGAGCAAAACATTCGTATTTGCTGAAATACCTATGCAGAGGTCATATCTGTTTTGTTCACCAGCTCATTCATGGTGCCTCACAAGTACACTGCATATGGTGGCCATCGACACAGAAGAAGACACATTTTACAAATGAACAAACACTTCGTACTAACTAGCGATGTTCTAGGGCAAGTTTTCTCCTTCAAATAGGTTTATTTTTCATAGATAAGACAATTCCTAGGAATAAAATAGCCATCATTTTCATCTAAGAACAGCTTATAAAAATTTGTTTGCAACTGAACTAAACAAGGTACTCATTGGTACAAAGTATATAATTAAACTACTTCAGATTTTATCATGTAGATAAGTTCAGATCAAGTGTATTTTTTATCTATCAATTAATAGATTAAATTGCAAGTACAGTGGGATCAACTGTGCATTTACAACATTTTGTTTGATTTCATATGAGCATGTATATGTATACACACACTCAAAGCAAATTATCCACATAACATCTCTCTAAATAATTAATGGGAATATAAATATTAACTTAATTTCCATACAATCTACCCTGCTTCTTTTGGCAGAAAAATTAAGCTCATGATTCACATGTACTGTTTTAAGTACCAAAGGAATATTTTTATTTTGAATTTACTTGTTACCCATCCATGTGAGATTCCTGGGAAAGGTCAGCTCACAAGTTGTGGAGTTCAGTTTGGACTAGCTTTTGTTGATGTAGCCATTTAATAATTTTATTATTGCCAGCTTGATTTGAATTTGAATTGCATCTTTCAGCAGATTTAGGTAAGTCCCACTTACTTTAAAATGAATTGCTGAATGATTTGCTAATGAAACATTTGGGGGATGCGAGAAACACGGCTGGATGATTTAATAGACCAAATGAGGGTATACCAGGGGGTAAATTTACTGTGGCTACTTGATTTGCAACATACGACCCCATAACTCTCTGTGCAGAACTGCAGCTCTGGTTTTATCTTACCTCCAACACTGGACATTCTAGAGGAGTCCTGATGAGAGCCGGATTTATTGCGGTTTTGATTTTTTCTCTTGTTGGCTGCTCTCACAGATCGGAGAAGTACCTCGCTTGCCTTGAAGAAGGCCACCATGAACGGCTGTTTTGACTGAGGCCCATGTCGTCCCACGAGGCCGGCCGACTTCACGTTGATGCTGTGACCTGGAACCAAGGAAGGGGCACTGGGTTTATTAAGAAGAGATGAAGTTCAGCTGCTGAGGGGTGAGCTCAGAGGGTCCGTGGAAAAAGGTAAATGTTTGAAAACACCGTCAGAACCTTTTATTTGCGGGCCAAAGAATCTCATAAACGTGGAAAATGTACTGTTACAGACGATTATCCATTCTTGGCTTTCCATTTCGTATCACCCTTTAGCCACACAACACCCCCAGGCCTTCACTGTTGGGCTCTTTCTCAGACCTGAAAGTTGGTAACGTTCTAAATGGCTTGACCACCATTAGGCTGGAAATGTCCGTGTTAACCAGTGATTTCAGAAATATTAGCTACAGGCACTTCTGCATTAAATGCCTTATAATTTTCCTTTGTGTGATTAAAGCTGGATAGCTGGCTGGGTGTTTCTACTTTTCCCTGCTTCTTTGGAGACTTTCCAGGGTTGATAAACCCCTCCTCACTTCGGGCCTGTGCCCAGCAAACTTTACAAAGCTGTGATCCACTTAAAGCACTTCAAAGAACCTTCCAGAGGCCCCTGCTGGGCATGGAGCTTTACTTTAAGCACCAGGTCTTTCTCTATGTAGAGGATTTTGAAGCAAACATGAAAACTTCAAAATTTTCTCTGCGCTTGGACACACTTGAATGATGTTTACTGAAAGGATTTCAGAGGATGCAAATCAAGCCTGGAAATGCTCAGAAAGGAGAAAAATTCCAGATGAGCTTAGTCTAAAGCAGTCTGTGTCCTAGACCCTTCTGAGTCCACTGCGGTGGGTGTTTATCAGAAAAGGAGTGCGCACAGGGTCTGCGCTATAGTGGGTGAGAAGTCAGCTGCCCTAGAGACTAGAAGTAGATGTTGATCACGTGCTTCTCCCATTGGAGTAGCAAAAATAATACTCATCACTATAACAACATCAAATGCATTTGGAGCACTTGCTATGTACACTAGGTATTCTTTTCTATTTTAATATTTTTATTGTGATAAAAGCCACAAAATATTAATATAAAATATACTATTTTAACCATACCTTGCACAGTTCAGTGGCACTAAGTACATTCACACTGTTGTGCAACTCCAACCATCATCCATGTCCTGAATTTTTCACCTTCCTAAACTGAAACTCGTGTCACTATTAAACGCTAGTCCCCGTCCCCCTTCCCCATCTCTTTCAACACCTGCAGCCACTGGCATCTACCATGATACTTTCTGACTCTGTGATAGGCAATTTTCTTAGTGGTTTCCATGCATTATTTGATTTGATTTCACAAATACCTTAGGAGTTAGGCATTTGTTATACATTTTACAATTCACTCTTGTTATGATCTTCTCATTTAAAATAAATATCCCAGAAAATTATATATGTGTGTGTGTGTTTATGTATGTATGTGCATATATATAAAGAAAACTATTGACCGATAAAAATTTCAGTGAAAATTACCCAGAGAGAATGAAGTATTTAACTTTAAGTTGTACATTTAGTTGAAAATTACTCAAAGCTCATGCAAAAACAAATTCTACTCCAGATACAAAAGTTACCAATCTTTTCAGAGTAATATATCATGTGGTTAGAAATACGTGCATGATTGGCTGTGCCTTGCCCCTGGAGGGATGTGCCAGTTTTCTTAAAATATTTATTCAGTCAAGACTGTGCAGCAGCTTCAGTGCATTATAAGACCTAACCCACCTTGGAAGAAAGAAATCAAGTCCCTGAAATGGCATCAGTGGCATTTTAGCAAATAAACTCTTGCTCTTAACACAATTTATTTTGGCAGCATAAACACTTTTGTGTATACTTGTATCGTGCAGGGACCTTCTACCGTCAGAAAACGAGACTGTGTTAAGTGAGGTGGTGCAGCTGTTGCAAGGGACACAGAAGTCCTTCAAATGTGGAGATATTGGTTGAAAAAATGCATGTGTGTCAATGCAGACAGCATTCACTGGTGTCCTCAACAATCGCTCATTGGGAAAACTTGTTACATTCCTACAAACGTGAAAATAGCCGCTCCCTTCCCAAATGCCACTCCACTCCATCCTAGCAGAGAAAGAACTTCAAAATAATCAGAGCAGTAAACCTTAAACAAATAAGCCTATGGGTTTCTCTTTTAAATGCAAACTTACAGTGGCTCCATGCCAGAGTCTATATTTCTTAGAAAAACTCTATCACTGGCATAAATGAAAGAGGCAGTTTGATTTGTGGTCAGAGTAGTTTCCATTCTACTTCCACTGTAACAAATGTATTAATTCAGCTCAGACTTCCTCCTTCTGGCAGCCCTTTTGCTGTAAAAAGAGAAATTAGAAGTTCCAGCCAAATACCATACCTTGAACTGACCCACCTCGATACATAAACACTTTTACAACATGTTTATTCAGGTGTAGCCCTTGAAATTGGTTTAAGATGTTTCCAGTGACAGAGAGCACAGCAAAAGAAAAAAAGAAAACCAGAACTGAGAAACCTGACTGTGATGGACTAGAATAACTGGCGATCTGTTCTTTAAATTTTGGATTTTTTTTTTTTTTTTCTGTCCTGGAACACAACATAAAAAGTATTTGTTGAGCTTTGAGTTTGATGTTTTAATGAAGTGTTAATTTAACAGGAACGAAATTTTTTACTTGTATACACGGATAACTGCAGAAATCATTTTTAGTAGATGATCTTTCTAATATTGAAATAGGTTGCCACACGACACACAAATGGAATACAATAAAATCAGTTTTCTATTCATTACAACGCACTGACCCTATTCTCATTAAATAGGCACTGAGCCCAAAGTTCCAAATGTCTTTGGTTTATAAGAGGGTACCTTTTGTAATTATTTGAAAGACTTTCAATATTTTGATTTTTATCTCTGGAGAAAGAAGATTGCTCTCAAGATTTATGCTTTGAAAACTATAAAGGTGTGTGTGTGTGTGTATGTGTGACAAATATGGGTTTCTTGGTCTTTACAAAGGGGGACATTGTGTGTGAGGCAAAGTCCCCTTCAAACAAACGTGAACTCCTTTTAAAATAACTTTTGATATTATTAAGTTTCCTCTTGGTTTCCTTTCCACTTCAGCAATGAGGTGACTATTAAGATTCCATAAGTTAATACTTGCTCAGTGGGTCTTGATCTTGAGCCACACCATGGAAGCATTATTTGGCCTTCTCCTTCAGACACATTACACCTCCACTGATGATGTTGACTGAACCTTTTGAATAGGGCTGAACAGTCGTTCTCCTTAGAAGTGCTAAAGAAATCCAGACTCTATTGCAGGTATTAAAAGTAGGGAATCTTTCATAAAGTCTATTTAACAATGCTGACTTTTACTATTTAAGATACAGGGTGATTTAGATACTGCAAATATATCAGTAAAGAAACCTATGTGAAACATTGTGATTTAGGAAAACCATTATGTACGTAGACGTGTATTGCAGTGGTTTTATTTTTCAAAGCTAATCCTCATTTTTGACTTCTCATTAGAAAACGTGGATAGGAAACAAGGTCCCGCTGTACAGCACGTGGAACTATGCTCAACACCCTCTGATAAACCATGATGGGAGAGAATATGAAGAAGAATGTATATGTAAATATACGCATTGGCTCAGATGGTAAAGCATCTGCCTGCAATGCGGGAGACCCGGGTTCAATCCCTGGGTCGGGAAGATCCTCTGGAGAAGGAAATGGCACCCCACTCCAGTACTCTTGCCTGGAAAATCCCATAGAGGGAGAAGCCTGGTAGGCTACAGTCCATGGGGTCGCAAAGAGTCGGACATGACTGAGTGACTTCACTTTCACTATCACTATACTATATATAAAGAATATATATACATATATATCATTGAAAAATTAAAATATAAAAGAATATAAACTGGAAATAAAAATGACCTGGGGAAATAAAAAGAGTAATAAAATGGTGATAAGGGACACCAACTTGGAATCCACGCTTAATCATTTTAGGATTCAGACAAGTCTAGGCATAGCTAGAAGATGGGTAAGCAAAACATCAGGCATATATTTGGAAGAGAATAGAAAGACCTAAAGGGAGAGAACTCATCATAAGGAAAAGGTGAAGCCCTAGAGTACAGATTCAGAATAATGTCCCAGTGAGTATGAGGAAGCAGGGATTTTGAGTCTGTAACTCAGTCTTCCTTCTGGCCTTGCTCCAATGTTTGCATGATGAATTCCTTAAGAACCAAGGGGATTCATGGAAATCTAACAGATCTATTTTTACCCAAAGTCCCTATAAAATCCTCAGACAGCAAGGGAGCCCTACTTTGGCGTTTGGTTAATGATGTAACACAAGTGATGGCCAAAGATTCTTCCTACCTCAGAAAAGTGGTTTCCAAGTAGCTCCACACTGGTACAAGACGGCAGCCCCAGGATGAAGGTGGGTTCAGATGACCTACTATAGCAGCGTCAGCTTCAGAGAGTTGCAGCAGTTCAGAGGTACGCCAAGCAGCAATCTGATGGCTTTGGAGGTTTTAAGGTAGATCCAAAACCGTCTCAAAGTGAGGGGCAGGGCAAGTGATGGGAATAAATGGTCCTAGAACAGGAGGACACTTTCTTTATGTCACATCCATGTCCTGATCTTGTTCACTGGAAAGAGGAAATGGGCAGGGTGAGAGCAAGAGAGGGAGAAGAACTTGATTGTTGGGATTTGTTCAAGTTTAAATTCAGTTGGAATCTCCCACACAAAATGGGAGAGAAGATAGAAAAGCTTCTCTGAAGGATATATCAGCATTCCAGTGATTTCACTGATGGCAACAGGACCCAAAAGAACATGGTGCCCAATTATTCCAGGTTTATGTATCACAGAATTCTTGGATTATAAAATAAAAGGGGTGATCAGGACAAGTATGGGAGTCCAGAGTTATCATCTTTCACATTTGAACAAAGAATGCCCATTAAATCTTTCCATGTGAATTTTTTTAGAACTATTCCTATTTTGGCCATCTTGCTTTCATTTCAAAATTACTGTACAGTATCAAGGGAAGAGGAAGAATTTGAGAAGTGAATATTGGGACATTTCTCAGTTTTATTAACTGCGAAATGAATAAAGATGGAGTTAGGATAGTATCTTCTAAGGAAATAATTATTCTTTTCACACAAGAATCATTAGGAAAGTATGTGATGCTGGAGCTTTAACCTACACATTTTGCCATAACTGAAGATAAAGATTCCAGATTTGCTCCCCTGATCTGTATGACTTTATATAAGTCCTGGGTGTCAGAGTATTGTATTCATGTCTGCCTCTGAACACAACTATTTAAAGTTTGGAATCATGCAGAAGGTACACTGGCAAACCAAGGATCCATCCTCAACTGATTCGTTTTGTATTTCAGACTGTTTTTTTGGGGAAAATGTGACTTTTGAAATGTTTATTTCTTTAGAAACAGGGTTATTAAAGGAGCCTCTGACATAAAACAGCTCTTTAGAGACATGTTGATGTTATAAGGATAAGTGGTTCCAAATATGAGCATTCAGTTTCCTCCAGAATACACAATTTGAAAAACATTCATTTGAGGATTTATCAGAGCCCAAACATTGATATCACTGTAAGATGTTAGCATAAATTCCACTTTGTTTTTTTTCCCCCTATAAACCCACAGTAATTGAATGCTTAACCCAAAACACCTGTGATGAAACTTGTGCACAAATTACCTATTCTTCACTTCAGAAGAGCTCACAGCATCCGCTGTGGGCTAGTTCACAGAAAACAAATCACTGCACTGTTTCTTATTCACATACTCTCTTGCTTTTTGCTTAGTTTCAATCTGTGATTAAATTTGATTTTGGTGCTCTTAAATTATAGTTCCCCGGCTCTAAATTATACTGGAATTGTACCTTTTTTAGAAACAGATGATTTAAAATGTGCAGAATTCTCTACCAGGCATATAGACTAAATCATTTTTATATCCGATTTTAAGGAATGTGGGGGAGATAGAATTTTGTCTACTTAAATTCCATATACATTTTAACTCAGTGAAATCTTAAACTAAGCAAATTGCAATCTAGCTATGAATTTCAACTGTGTTATAACTTGATGAAAAATTTGCAGTTTCTATTTTTATAGTAAAAGCACAGACCTATTGCCAGATACTTGAAGTATCATAAATAGAATTTTACATTCATGCTCAGAATTTTCCTGTTGTGAAGATGGTTTACATTGCCTTGTAATCTCAAACAAAAACAAGGAAAAGCTGGGATTTTAAACTATTTCAGTGATACTTAAAACTCCCAGTAATGTGGTATTAGCAAATTACATATATTCTTGAACTTCAGAGTGCAAGGTGGTTAGAATTTTTAGTGATTCTTCATGGTGATTCTAAGCTTTTATTTAACACTATTTAACAAGCCAGGTGCTTCATGCAATCCCTTTGCTATATTTAAATTTAAAAGAGTAAATTAAAAATAACTACTTCATCTTATATTAAGTATTATATATTAGCAATTATATATATATATATTCATTACTAAAAAGTGTCAACAAGAAAAGAACGGTCAAATGTAATAATGTGTGCAAATAAGGAAAGAATTCTGTGGCTGATGATAAAGAGGAAAAGATAACACTGGAGGTATGACACCCACAGAGGACAGCTGGGGACCAGCTCCTGAGGAGCCAGCATGAGCTGGGGTTGAGTTATACCGGCAGACAAGAAATGCAGTCGCAGTTTTTGGTAACAGTGCAATGGAAGAAATTCATTTTCCTCTAGGATTGGGATACGTGAAGGATAGAGAAGTTTGAAGGAGGAAAAGATTTTTTAAGGAGTTTCAATTCTTTGTGAAGTTTGTGGAAGGAATCATTATCATCTACCTGAGAAAATCATGGAGGTGATAAAAGAAATTGGGATTCTCCGTTAGAAATATGGGTATCGTGGCTCAAGGCAAGATAGAGGGAAACTCAAACAGCTGAGACCTGCAGTTCAAGAGGCTTCTGGAGGGGGGCCGGGGCAGAAGGAAGAAAGGAAGAGAAACATAAAGGAGCAGGGCCAGAGGTTTGTGCCTCATGGGGGAAGCTTTCCAGAACGCGCAAATGTTTTATTGTGCTTAGGGTGGGCCTGAGTGATGGAAAAGGATTAGTCTCCTTCCAGGGACATTGTCTGAAACACAGCGGCTCACCGTCTCAGGCGGGACCAGCCTCACAAATGCTTTTTACTGAAGCTCTCTTTTCAGCTAGTGGAAATATGAATCTCAAACTAGGAATTGTAGTTTACCTTCACATAAGCACTTACTTTTTAATAGCTCTTCTCTTTATATATAGAGCCTTTCCCCTGAGGCCCTAAGAGTTTTACAGACATCATCTGTCACACGCCCCCAAAAGCTTGGTTACAGTTGGTCTTACAGGTCTCATTTATTTTAAGAAAGCAGAAACATTCTTTTCACAAAACCATGGGAAGAGTGAATTATTTTTAGTATCTTTTCCAGTTCTTATGTGACTTTTTAAAATAAGAAACGTGTACACACACATACACGTCTTTCCTTTAAAATCACAGGAGAGTTCAATAAAACTATAATGAAAGCAGGATTTCAGCAGAAATCAACCAAAAAGTTTTTAAAAACTATATATTACTACGTGTTAAGATATCAATGAAGAAAAGCTTTTAGACGTCAAGCCTCGTTTGGGTTTGTTTCATAGCACTGAAATTAATTTCAGACGCTGAATTTTATCTGTAGTGGATGAAAGTGGTCTTTGCAATGAACTTAATGCAGTTACTTGGGAAATTTATGAGTCTCTAAAGGAAACATTCTTTTTTACCAGCTTATATGACAGATTATGCAAAAAGAACTTTTATCATATAGAAAAACATAGTTCATTAAATGTTTGACCTTCCCTTTCAATTTGATACATGAACCTATGAAATGATCATAAGCTACTTCTAGAAGCCTTAGAATAGTGCAGAACTACCAAAATGCAAGAGAAATAAATCATTTTGACGCTTAATAAAAAGAAAGAGTGAAAGGAGTAAAAGATACTTTCCAAAATACACATAGTGAAAGCCTGATACTGGATACCTAATGTATATACCATGATAAGTGTCTACTTTTTGTCAAAAAAGAAAAAAAATGGAGTTAAGATATTTGGGACTTAGTTTAATCCTTCACATATGATGGTTGGATCACAAACCATTCTTTTGAGTGAAGAAAAGTGGAGCCTTACTTACACATAAGGGACCAAGTGAGACCTCATGATTCCATGGTGGCCCCCAGAGCAAAAGCATCCTACTGAGCTGTCTGGAAGCAAAATAACAGGTACTTCCCAGGTGTTTACTTATTGGTCTGCTCGAGTCAGAAACACACCTCAACTGTCATGCTTCTATCATTTTATTACCTCCCAGAGAAATCATGTGAGTACCTCCACTCATAAATAGAGCTGATACCCAAAAGTTGTAGCCAGCAAGCCTTTCAGAGGGGTCAGGGAAACTGGGAATTGAGGAGAGGAGCCAATTCAATGTTTCTAAAGTTAAAAAGGAAGAAGCAGCTGCCATGTTGACATGTGGTAATTTAACAGTTGTTTTACACACAATGTCTTATGTATTCTTCCCAGTAAAATAATGATTATACTTTTTAAAGGAATAAATAAAGGTCCGAGAAGGGTCATGTTTTTAAGTCATCCCTGCCCACTCTATTCCTTTCAGCACACAGAGTGCCCTTTTGTTAGGGATCCTTTAGGGCTAATGCCTTCCTCTTGGGTCTCTGCTCCCCACCTTGAGAAGACTGGAGGAAATCCAAACATCTCCTGGGTCTGGCAGTGACATCTACACTGCATCTGTCAAGGATGCTGTGGTAGCTGCTGGTTTTGTGACGTTTAAGGTAGAGGACAGGGAAGCCTGGCGTGCTGAAGTCCATGGTACCACAAAGAGTCAGATACAACTTAGCAACTGAACAACAACAACACAACTTAGCAACTGAACAACAGCAACAACATCAAGAGGGAAGACCACTCAACACTTCCTACATCCACAACACGGGTGGTCCCCCTACCCCTTTCCATTCCTTTCAAATTAAAACTTGACTAGTTTGACTACAGAGAAATTATAACCCATGTTCAAGGATTAGGGACTCGTGATTTTCCTATCGAAGCATCTTCCCTCCAATTTCAAGTTTTGGTCCTCACTTACAATACTCACTGTTGACTTAGGTGGGTGGATGCTCTGGTTTGTTATGATTTTCCTTCGTTCCTGTGAGTGAGCCAAAGTTTAGCCAAGTCACCAGTGACTGTCGATGCCTTTCACGGACTAAGAGCTCTCTCTTCTTCCTCAGCTCATGAACTCTTTATTGTCAAATTCAGACTTAAATTGAAGAAAGTAAGGAAAACCACTAGACCATTCACGTATGATCTAAATCAAATCCCTTACAATTATACAATGGAAGTGACAAATAGATTGATGGGATTAAATCTGATACAGTGCCTGAGAACTATGGACCTGTTTGTGACATTGTACAGGAGGCAGTGATCAAGACCATCCCCAAGAAAAAGATATGAAAAAAGGCAAAATGGTTGTCTGGTGAGGGCTTACAAATAGCTAAGGAAAGAAGAAAAGCTAAAGGCAAAGGAGAAAAGGAAAGATATACCCATTTGAATGCAGAGTTCCAAAGGATAGCAAGAGGAGATAAAAAAAAGCCTTCCTCAGTGATCAATGCCAAGAAATAGAGGGAAACAATAGAATGGGAAAGACTAGAGATCTACTCAAGAAAATTAGAGATACCAAGGGAACATTTCAGGCAAAGATGAGCACAATAAAGGACAGAAATGATATGGACCTAACAGAAGCAGAAGTTATTAAGAAAAGGTGGCAAGAATACACAGAAGAACAATACCGAAAAGATCTTCATGACCCAGATAATCATGATGGTGTGATCAGTCACCTAGAGCCAGACATCCTGGAATGTGAAGTCACATGGGCCTTAGGAAGCATCACTACGAACAAAGCTAGTGGAGGTGATGGAATTCCAGTTGAGCTATTTCAAATCCTAAAAGATGATGCTGTGAAAGTGCAGCACTCAATATGCCAGCAAATTTGGAAAACTCAGCAGTGGCCACAGGACTGGAAAAGGTCAGTTTTCATTCCAATCCCAAAGAAAGGCAATGCCAAAGAACGTTCAAACTACTGCACAATTGCTCTCATCTCACACGCTAGCAAAATAATGCTCAAACTTCTCCAAGCCAAGTTTCAATAGTACATGAGCCGTGAACTTCCAGATGTTCAAGCTGGATTTAGAAATATTGAAATATTTTGGAAATATTGAAGGTGGGAGGAGAAAGGGACAACAGAGGATGAAATGGTTGGATGGCATCATGGACTCGATGGACATGAGTTTGAGTAAGCTCCAGGACTTGGTGATGGACAGGGAAGCCTGGTGTGCTGCAGTCCATGGGATTGCAAAGAGCTGGACATGACTGAGTGACTGAACTAACTACTTCTTCCCACTGTACTCCATACTCAAGATGCAAAACCAGCACTGCCCTTATTCTGCAATATGTCTTTAAGAAATACATTCAACAATATTCAACTTAGAGGGGAAAGAACAATGGAAGAGACAGAGTTAATTTCTGTGCACGATGAGAAAAGGGTAATCTCATATTCTTCATGCCCCTAAATGAAATATTACCACGAAAATATTTACCCTTCAGATCATCAGTCAAAGCAGAGTTAGGGCCTAGAAAAACTGGAATATGTTCCTGACCTTGGCATTTGTTTGGCAAGATGGGTGCTCCATAGTTACTGTTTTGAATTAGGGAAAATCAAAAACAGGAATACAGATGTCGCCAAACGCTTCCATTTCCCTTTTCATTAAGGGAAATCTAAAACATGGTAAAATACCTCTTTCACCAGGTAGTGAAGCAGCACGAACTCCTGTTTGGTTCCAAAACTATTTTTCATGTGTGTTTCTGAGTTGTGATGCTAAAATTTGGATAAGTAAATGATGTTTACCAAGTGGCTCTTATTCAAATATAAACATACTATAAATTAAAACAAATAAGTTGATTTAAATTTTGGTTTTAAAACACTGTATACATAGTGGACATAAAACACCACACTCAATATTTTCAATTTATTACTGAATATATACTATAGTCAAATCTATTTTTAAAGAAAAGTTATTTTCCCTCTACTGATCATTATACAAAACTCAACTAGGCTATGGAGGCTCATTTCAGATACCAACTAAAGAAAAATATAATAATAGAGATAGCAAAATAGATATTTAAAAAGAAACCATCAGCATGAGTTGTTATATCCAAAAGAACTAAGGGATGTGTAATTTACATTGAAACAATTTTGTTCAAAATATGATGTTTTTAGCAAAGCTTTTATGGCTAACCCAATGTAACTCTGCTCATAGGGGAAAAAATTAGAAAGCAAAGCTAAGCACATTGACAAATTAAAAGTGTGATTCATTGCCAGATACTTTGTCTTTTCAATTTTGGAGGAAAATTTTATACCAATTTGTTGCTCCCCAAAACACAATTCAGGGAATACTCTTTAGGGCTGGCATAATAACAGGTCACCATCAGCCTAGATGCTGGGAAGAGAATTGATGAGGTAAGACACAGGACGAATTTCATACTGAAATTTTGCAAATAATCAATAAACTATGCAAACTGCATGTTTGACTCACCTCAAGTGAGTTCGTTGCACCGTGATTGAAACTACAAACTTGGGTACCAGTTGAGACTTAGTAAAGGATGATGGGAGAGCAGACCTGAGGATTCCATGATGGGAAGTTTGGACTAAGGGTACAAAAACAGAAGGAGAGGAAGCGAGGGGTGGGAGGGAGAACCTAGAAAAATACATTAGTGAGCAACCCAGGGCACAGAGAAAAGGAGACGTCTGTTATCAAAATAAAGAAATGGAATTTGACTAAATTTAATTACATGTTGAAGCTGATCACTGGCAGAAAAAGTTACAGTTTCTTCTTTTCACTCTACAAATTATCAAGTTAACAGTAACTGTGCATGGAGCTATAAGAAATATTGAAGTAGATAGATTTTAAAAAACAAAAAACTGGCCAAAAATGCAGTTACCTTTTGTCGGTCAGATCACAGTTAGATTCCAGGCAGAAAATATAAAACCCAAAGGCAATTCCCAACAATCCAACATAAAGCTCAATTTTGTTCCATAACAAGCATGATTAATCCACTGTTCTGTTTGGAAATTATAAAAATGCATTGTTTTTCAGTTTGGAATTTATATAAAATTCATCTCATTTGTGAGAGTCATAGTATATAAGATCTGACTTGGAAGACAAATCATTTTTAGATTCATGGGCAAGATTCTTGAGCTTTATAAGACTGTTTCCTCGTGTACAAAATGAGAAAACAGTGAAAATAAAGCAGACATTCCATTTAAAAATCTCACCAAATGGCTGACATCTAGCACCCTCTCAAGAAATGTAAGTTTCCATAAGTTATTAATATTATATTGGTTGACCACCACTGCAAATACATGTTTGAATGCTTATTTTATATGAGCTACAGATATACTTAGGAAATAAAACCTGAATTGATCATGAAAACTAAAAAAATACAAAATATGAGTATGGAATTATTAAACATACCGACAAAATCAGATTATTAAAAAGCAGTTCTTTGTATAGACAGAAAATGTTTTACTAGGTTGAGTCAATTTGAAAATACATAAAGTATAGTTTATAAAAATAGTATATGACTAAGAGGAGAATTAATAAGATGTTAGGTTGAACAAGGTAGAAATTTAACAGTGCCTCAATGTTTCTGTTTAGTTACTCTAGCCATGAAAGGCATATTGATGACTTTGCTCATTTTTATGCAGTGGGAAAAGAGCAAAAATCTAAAGCCAGGAAAGATTTATGTTCTCTGATGTGCTTTAAGACATAACACAAGTTAGAAAATCCATAGGTCACAGCTTACATGGGTTTGGAAAATTAACAAATACTGATCTTAAACCCCAAAGGAAATCTATGTCATATTTATTTTTAGTAGAAATCTAGTCATTTTTACCATAAAGATACAGAAAAAAATTCTTCTCAATGGAAACTCTTCTAAATCATTCACATAAATTGACCTAGGCAGTTGTTTTGTTTAGCTATCTTCTAAATCTTGCTTTGGCTTGATTCATACAAAAAAAAAAATTGAAAAATGACATATTGCCATAGATTTATTTATGCTTTAGTGTTTTTAAAATTTATAGAAATAGAAGCCGTTTTAAAATGTTTTAGAGAAATTTAGGTTTCCATTGTGGCACTTAAAGAAAAGAAAAAATATAATCCTACTAAATGCTGTAATAAGAGCTCTCTAGATACCTTAATAATTATAGATTTTCAACTGTGAGCTTATCTGGTCCTTCACATGATTAGTTGGGAATCTGTTTATGCCCAAGTATTTTGCCTCTTTGTATACACATACACATTTACCCCAAAAGAAAGTTCATGGGATATCTAACATTTATTTCCCTTTACCTATTTCTCCATCTCTGATTTTATATAATATCTTGAGTTTTGTTTTGAATTCACTGTACCCCCTCTGAATATAATATTGATATATGTATCATGCTAAAAGTATAAATATATGCTTATAAATTGCAGTTATCTGAGAAATTATCTCAGGAGATATAATAATCCCTAGACAAAGGTCAAATAAGCAGTGAATTCTTCTAGTCACATGAACTCACTCCTTCATGATACAAACAATTCCATAGCCATTAACACCCAGGTCTTGGGGCACTATTTTTAATCTAATGCCTTCAACCTGCCCTTTTTCACACACGGATTTAATTTCTGAACTAAGGGGAAATTTTAATTTTACATCTTCATTGCATTTAAGTTTTTGAAGATTCCTTGACTGACCGTAGTGGCTCAAATGGTAAAATCTGCCTGCAATGCAGGAGACCTGGGTTAGATCCCTTGATTGGGAAGATCCCCTGGAGGAGGCCATGGCAACCCAGTCCAGTATTCTTGCCTGGAGAATCCCCATGGACAGAAGAGCCTGACAGGCTACAGTTGATGGGGTCACAAAGAGTCAGACACAACTGAGCGACTAAGCACACACACATGCATTCCTTGACTATCTTCCTAATTTATTCTTAAATGTTCATCCTAAAGTCAAGCAAGTATGCTCTAGTTATCCTCAACAGTAAACAGTACATAAAGAACCACTTCATTTATAGTAATATTTACTGAAAACAAATCATAGGACTATATGTTCCTTTTTCCTATTAGAACATTTAGCAAGATATGTGATTCTTACATTTTCTTGGAAGTAGAGACCCTCATTTATTTATTTGAAACCAATTGTCATCACCATAAATTCAGCAGCAGGGAAGCACATGGTTTTATGAACAAAAATGACTTAATTGCTTTAAAACATCAAGTTCAGATAAGGGAAAAGCTATTATCAAATCTTAAAATGTTTAAGAGATCTTCTGATAAGGGAACATACCTCAACTTTCTGAAGTGAGATGCATAATAATGAGAAACTGTAGTCAAAACAGCAGGACAAAAAGAAAAATATCACACTTGATCTCTGAATTTCTTCTGCTACTTATTAGCACCATGTCAGCTGATATTCAGATTAAGCAGCCATATAGATCATCTGACCCTTAACACAGATAGATAGTCATTGACAACACAGGGGCTTAATTTGGAAAATTTCCCCCTGAAGTAAAAAAGATTGTGTTAGGGAATCCAGGGATAACTCAGCAAACTTATTTAATCAGATACTTGAATTGAAAAGAAACAGATTCCAGGACTTACTAACTTTAAGCAGATATCACATTCAGAACTCCACATCTCTCTCAGACAGAAGTGTTCACATTTAATAAAAGGAAAAGAATGTCAAAGTGAGTAACCCGCACATTTGGTTAATGTATGGCAACATGAAAACTTTAGATTCTAGAATAGATTTTTCTAATTAGGAGTATATATTCTTTAATTCAAAATATATCATGGAATTTTTGAAAAATCTAATTTTTAAGGTAACACATTAAGAAGACCTCACAAATATTGCAGTTTTGGAAAAGAAAAATTTATCAGTATGTTAAATTACTCTGCACCTAAGAAGTGACAATAGAAATAAGCAACCCATTCATATTTTTGGAGAAACAAAATGGAATCCCATTTCTTATTAATGTAAGTGTGGCAGCTATCAATTTCCAGGAATGAACCCTAAAATTCCCACAAGTGAAGAGTAGAGAGCATGGCAAAAACTTGGGTAATAAAAGTTTTAAAAATATGCACTTTCAATTTAATTGCACTAACTCAAGATCTTTTATATAGCTTGAATAATTATGTTGGTGAAAATACAAGAGGATTAAATTGTTGGTGCTTTTAGAAAAGCTCTGATGCTGTTCAGTCGCCAAGTCGTGTTTGATTCTCTGCAACTCCATGAACTACAGCAAGCCATGCAGTGTCCTTCATGGAGTATCCCTGTCCTTCACTATCTCCTGGAGTTTGCTCGAACTCATGTCCATTGAGTCAATGATGCCATACAACCATCTTATCCTCTGTCACTCCTTTCTCCTCTTGCCCTCAATCTTTCCCAGCATCAGGGTCTTTTCCAGTGAATCGGCTCTGCACGTCAAGTGGCCCAAGTATTGAAGCTTCAATGTCAGCATCAGTCCTTCCAATGAATATTCAGGGTTAATATCCTTTAGGATGGACTGGTTGGATCTCCTTGCAGTCCAAGGGACCCTCGAGTCTTCTCCAAAACCACAGTTCGAAAGCATCAATTCTTCCACACTCAGCCTTCTCTATATGGAATAGAGAAGTTTTTGTGTACCAACAAGCAGGAAAAATAGTCTTCCTAGGTGGCACAAGAGAGGGAAGAGACACGGGTTTGATCCCTGGGTCAGGAAAGTCCCCTGCAGAGGGAAACAGCAACCCATTCCAGTCTTCTTGCCTGGGAAATCCCAAGCACAGAGGAGCCTGGCAGGCATGTGCTCTCTTCATGGGGTTGCTGCTGCTGCTGCGTTGCTTCAGTCGTGTCTGACTCTGTGTGGTTGTAAACAGTCAAACAAGACTGAGCACACAGTAAGCAGAAAAAAAAATTTAAAAGCCATAACTTTACCCCTTTATAGTGTATGGGAAATACAGCTGCTAACCAATATGGGTTATAATCTGAGAAAGCAACAATTTTAAGAGTTCATTTCCTTGACTTTCAGAGGTCATCTATGATGTTTTTCCAATCAATGCATAGAGTATCTTCAGTTTTCTGATTTTCTTAATGGAAAATATCATTTATGTAGTGGGGATTTTATACAATTTGCTAAAAATCTTAACACATTAGGAGCTCTTGGGCCCAACTCTTCAACAAAGACAATCAGCGTGTTTTAATCACGTGTTCTATTAAAATACTGCTTGTAATTCAACTGTCTTTGAAAGAAGCCATATTGATGTGCAAGGTTTGTTAATAGTTTTATGAAGAGTTTATGAAGCCAAATGATAGTAATTTACACTGATGTATCTCTGGGTTGAAATTTTTGTCTTATATAGGTCAGCCTTTTCAGCCTTTAATCAATTATGCTTGTACAATACACATTACCCTATAACAACTGCTGTTTCCCTTATATTCATTGATGTAACTAGTTATTTCCCAAATAACTATATTATTCTTTCTTAAAAATAAAATGATTGAGTCTTAAAGCTATCATATTATTAATAACTTGATATTTCCTGATGCCTATGAAGACCTAGCCAATATAAGCATTCAATTGATCATGGCACATATCACTGAATGTTCATTTCTGTTGGCTTCATACCCTAGATCTGAATGTACTTAAAAGCTTCCTACCAATAATCATTATGTTAACCGAAGTTACTAGACGTGCACCTAATACATTATGCTTCCAACTCAAGATTTAAGAACATATGTCAATAATCTTGGGGCTTCCCTTGTGGCTCAGACGGTAAAGAATCCTCCTGCAATGCGGCCTCTCTCCAGTGGACTATCATTTGTGAATTCATCTGAAACCGTATTAAATCATCTGTAAAATCTCCACAATAAAAGCACTGACCCTAAATTAAAGGAGTGTCATGTGGAGTAAGTCTTTGTGTATTTTCTCATCCAATTCAACCTAGAGATTTTATTCTTGTCCTACCATGTTTAAGGTACTACTGTCTAATATAACCGTGCAACAGTCTTGAAAGGTGTTACCCGTTTACTCATTTAGCTAATGCTATGGTTAAAATGTAAACTATTTTGTCAAAGCCAAAATTTTAATCTAGTTTTCCTAATGATTTCTTCCTAGAAATTGTATTTCCAGAATGGAGCTTTCTATTTTGTTTATCCTCCTTATTTAAATTAAGTATCAAAACCTTAAAATCTAAGTTCTCATACAAGACCTATAAATTTCTTTATATTATATTAAACATTATAATGAATTTAATTTGATAGTTTCATACCTCTGAAATTTTCTTGCCCTTTATTTGGCTACAAAATTTACTAAAACTTTGAAATCCCTGACTTAAAATCTGATTTTTTACCTTGATACACTTGGAAATTATGCCCCAAACTTTGTTCAAAGAAAAATGGATTTTAGAGTCTTATTTTTTTTTAAAGAATCTTATACTGTTTCTTGGACATTAAACAATACTCTGACAGAACAACATTTTGATGACTTGAATACAAATGAATCAGAAACATACGGATTGAATTTTCCTTGACATATAAGTGGGTTTGAATAGAAAGGAAAAAGTCATTGGCAAAATTTACCCTGAGTATTGCCAAACCTAAAACGTCTGAAAACACAGGGTTTTTAAAAAGACATTCTAATGGTCCCAAAAATACTATCTTTGTTTTCCATCTTTAAATTATTCTATAAACCCAAATTTGAAAAAAAAAAAAAAAAAGAATTAATTTACTTGGAAGGTTTAAACTATATAAAGCATCAAACAATGGAAAATTATAGTGTTTGCCGAGAAAACCCAAGTGTTAAAATCTAGAGTAAATTGCTCTCTGGATAATAAACTCTGTGTACATACACATTTGTCTGTGTGTTTGCATGTATATGTGAGTGTGTGCATGTTTATATATGTAAAGGATCGTAATTACTGCAGATTTACTAGCAATTTTAATAAAGATCTAACAAGGCATGTAATTAATGTATCTTTATAAATCAGGGAACTGAAAATCTTAGATTTTAAGATAGATCTAAACCTAATCATTTCCTGCTTAAAAAAAAAAAAAAAAAGACAAAGTAACTATTTTACCAGGTTATTGACTACTATGAGAGAGTGTTCGAGAATTCTGAAACTAATTTAGCACAATTGGTACAACCACTTGTATGGAATTTCTAAATTTTGCTGTTAAGAAGTAGCAATGTTTCTTTTCCATTTGCTTGCTCATAAGTTTGCTTTCTTTAGCTGAAACAGACATATGGAACTCAGAGAATTTTCTATTCTGCCTGAAAAAAATCAATAGAATATCCTTAAACTCTCCTGCCAAATCCATGGCAGTTCATTTATCAAATTACTAAAAAGAATATTTTACAAACTGACATACTTTCCACATGTCCTCTGAGGAATCATGATGTTACTTTTGATTTCAACAGTCTTTTGATTTCCAAAATATATTTCGGCTTCTTAGCTGTTTTTTCTTTGTGAGAGCAGGGTAAACAAAATTTAACAATCCGTATCAGTGATTTCCTCCCCACTTTAAGATTGAAGCAGTTTTAACTACTGTACTGTGGTTTGTGGTATAAAGTTCTCCTGTGTTAAACCAAAATTGTTTGGTTAATAATCAACCCAAATTTATAGTTTGGAATTTCTTCTTAAGAGTAACATGTTCATATATGTAAAATAGATAAACACCAAGGTCCTATTATATGGCACAGGGAACTATATTCAATATCATGTAATAAATCAAAATGGAAAAGAAAATGAACAAGTATATTTATATAACTGAAACAATTTACTGCACACCAGAAACAAACACATTGTAAATCCACTATACTTCAACTTAAAAAAAAAAAAAGAATAACATGTTGAAGGACAGGTGGTCTGCAAGAATCTTTTACTTCACAAATTCATTCAGTGATCATTCATAACATGTTTTTAATACCTACAACCTGCACGGTACCAAATACCAAGGATGCCACTGTGAGCCAGAAATACACATCTATGATCTTATGAAACAGATATTCAAATATGTAATCATGCAAGTGTTACTCTGATTGATTAAAGCAGCAAGTCTAGTTCTTCAATGACTTGTGGTCAAGCTACAAGAATATATACATAAATGTCATGGCTTGTCCATAACTGATCTCCCAGTCCCTTTCATAAAATAACAGCACTCGCAACCGTAGAAATACATGAAAGCTGTTCTAGCCCAGTCTGGACTTCTGGTTTTTCTGAAGTATACCATGCCATTTTGCCCTTCTATGGATTTACTCCCACTGTTTCTTCATCCAAGAACTAACTCACTCCTCCTTCCTTACACCAACTCCACTCCCTCCTCATCTTCATTTCTTGAAATCTTAGCCAAGTGACGGAGCCCAAAAAGTCACCTGGGCCGTGGTGCTTTTGGCTCCATTTGGACTTAACCACCTCTCTCACATTTTCCTGTAGTGTCTTGATTGTATTACTATTTTTCGGATTTAAGGCACTTTATTCCTTCTAAAGTAACTACAAATGTCTATCTCCCAGTTCATAGTCTCCTTAACACTTTGCCTTTATTTATTTTTACTTTTTGGCTGTGTCACACAGCGTGTGGGATCTTAGTTCCCCATGTAGGGATCAAACCCTTGGCCCCTGCATTGGAAGTCTGTAGTTTTAACCACAGGACTGCCAGGAAGTTCCCAACACTTTGTCTTGCCTGGATAGGCACTAGAAGATTTTGTGCCAAACAAATCAATAAATGAATAATGGTCAACAAAAGAATTTGAAAGCTGGCTTTCCTGAGCTTCATTTTTTACGATTTCCAACTACTTTGCTGAGAAGTAAACATGTTCAGAATCCATTATTGCAAATAAAAGATGTCTGTCTAATCCGTTTGAAGCAATATTCCAATAGAACATTGAGAACATCAGCAGTGATGAAGGAGCAGTAATAAGTTGGGGCATCTGGTTATCTATGTTTACAGAAGCATGCCACAAGCCTAGTTTCCATGAGGTTGTAGTTAATAAAACTAAGGTGACCCCAGAGGGTCACTTGCTTTCCCAGAGCCATATATGCTCTAATGCCGGTTAAAATCTGTTAAGTGTTTAAAAGTTAAGTATCGCTTAAATACAAAAGGCCAGGTTGCCAGCATATTTAATCCTTTTAACATTTTTGTATCAGACAATACTAAAAAATCAAAGAAAAGCAACATAATGCTGTCTATCTCAAGCCTAACTTTTAAATAAAGAATTTGGAAACCTTTGAAAGAAGTTAAATGTGAGTTTAGTTTAGGCCCCAAAAAAGACCCATAAATAATATGAGTCATTTAAAGTAAAATTACTCCTAAAATATAAGAGAAATCAATCAAAGGAAAAGGATAAACAAAATATAAAGTAGTTCTCAAAGGAAAGGATGAATTGGAAGCAAGAAAGAACTAAACAGTTTAGAGTGTAAAGGAAAGAAAACCAACATAAGAGAAGAAGTAAAAAAAAAAAATAGAGAAATTTCAGAATTTTCTAGTTGGGAGGGAAGGGTGAGGAAGTTAAAAAGAAACAGGGGTCATATTTCACAGATCTCCTGAGTTTTGTTTAGTTAGACATTTCAGCATATCTCCAAGGAAAAGACTGAGGGAAGCACATACCACTAATTTAATTTTTCTTTGGACCGCATACCAGGGAAGAGACTCCTGGCTCAGCCCCTCCGGGTACATTTCCCTGTCACATTTCTGACCATAAATGTAGAGTAGTTGAACACTGTAAAAATTTAAGGGAGATTATTTAGATGTATGCCTTTCTGTCTACATTTACAATGACTGAACTCTGAAAATCTTCAATGATAGTCTCAAAGCCATTATGGAAAATATCTTATAATTCAAAATATCTTAATTGCTTATGAGAATTTAAAACATCAGTATTGTAATTAAAATCTATGGAAAAGTCTGGATTGGGAGCAGATGTCTCAAACTTGTCTGTAACACTTTCAATAAGAGCCTTCCTTTTCTAGCTCAAGATCTGAGGCACGTGAAACCTTCAGTAGACAAACTCTGGAATATGTTTGATTTGTGTCTGTCAACCTCACTCCACATACACAATCTTTGGGGTAACAGCACTGGGCATGGTCTGATTCTCAGGCTACAAATCTGGTTGCAGGTAAAACAATGTTTCCATGAAGTCCAATTGCATCAGTAATGATCCTCCTTGAAAAAGACCCAGGGCAGACCTAACTTTTACTTAACTCAGCAGTTTATTAAGCAAGGCTTTAGTGTAATATAGAAAGGAGAAGGATTCTAGGGCTGATGTTTCTATTGCTGGATCCTGCAAAAAGCTAAAGATAGTAAACTAAAATAGGGCACATTCTCTAATAAATCATCACTTTTATTTTTTTTAATTTTTTTATTATTTTTTTTTACTTTACAATATTGTATTGATTTTGCCATACATCAACATGCATCATGTGTACACCTGTGGCAGATGCATGTTGATGAAAACATCACTTTTAAAACCACACTCTGCAGCCATGATCCTACTATTTTCGGGTGTTGAGCAAAAGCATAAGTTAGGCCCACTTGGTAGACTTCTGAATATTTTGAAAGCACTGATCAAGGAAACAAATCATTAAAGGATGTTTTATCCTCCTGTGGTAACAAATATAATTTTAAATGACCTGGAAGTCTAGATTTGAATTTAAAACTTTGGACTCTGAGTGATCAAAGGTGAACAAAGCCTTGCACTCCCTGACCTCTTGATCAAACAGGCCAAAATCCTTCTCATCATAGACTTTGTGAACACTCTTTTGTTTGCCCAAAATGCCTGCCCTCCAATTTCTTTGCCAATCACATTTTCCTGAACGTTATCATTGCAGCCAGAATTTTCTCACTGTTTGACACTCAGCGTGTAGCGACACGGACTCAATGATATTATGTGCGGACTACTTATGCCTCATTTAGCTGCAAGCCTCAGGAAGCCACCTCTGTACTTGTTCACCATTTTATCTCCAGCATTAAGCCAAGCACATAGCACATCCTTATTCAATGAGTACTTCTGAGCATAAAAATACCTTCTGAAGCTTCTCAGCAAAGATTTCCTATAGACCTGTGTACTAAGAATACCACCTGCCGTATCAGTAAACAAAGGTCATTGCAGCATCAAGCCATCCCATTACAGACGCCCCAGTCAGCCCCGAGGGAACTCAGGGTGGAAACAGGATGCCTCCCTATCAAACTGTCAGCCGCCACAGCCACCCAATCCCCGCAGCAGTGCACCGGAGGAGACTCCGGATGAGAAAGTACAGGATACTGGCCCCCAATAGCTGAGGTGCATATCAGAGGGATGATTTCAGTGAGCCCAGACCCTTGCATCTTCCCATACATAGAAAAGCCCTAAATTCACTAACTTGAGATGTCTTGCTTTCTTTAATTAACAGTAATCCCTTGATATTCCAACTACCTGGTCTTTGTTGTAAAAAAATCTCTGTATATCCTGGCTCCCCCCTTACCTCTTTAGAGCAGTCCCTTAGTCATGCAAGGATGAGATGGTTGGATGGCATCACTGACTCAATGGACATGAGTTTGAGTAAACTCCGGGAGTTGCTGATAGACAGGGAGGCCTGGCATGCTGTAGTCCATGGGGTCACGAAGAGTCGGACACGACTGAGTGACTGAACTGAACTGAACTTAGTCATATAAGAGGCTGCATCCTAGGCCTAAGTCCTCAGTTGTGTCCACCAAGTAAAACATAACTCTCAACTTTTAGGTTGCTCTTTTCTTTTTTTAAAGTCAACAAATCTCTCCCAGAAGTGATCCTGGAGCTGTTGTCTTTTGATCAAATATTACAGTATGTTAAGATCTAACTCAGTAACATCTTCTGCATATTCGTGAGTCTTTTGTTCCATCCTCACCCTCCTCTGTGTTATGGTAGGCCATTTGTCTGTTTCCCTATCGCCTGCTTTGATATATATTTCTTTTTTAAGTCAAGTTTTGAGACATTCTTTGACTATGGTAATATTTATTCTTCTTTAGAGTACAGTTCTATACGTTTTTACAAATTACATAGCTGTGTAACCACCACCACAGTTAAGACATGGATCCACAGCACCTCACACATCACTTTCTTTCAGTATTGCTATATTACAGTTGTGCTGTTTATCTACATACAGGCCTTCAACACAAGAATAAAAACCCCAAGACCAAGAAGAGGGCTTAAGTTGTCTTTACCTCCCACAGCCATTGCAGAGCCTGACAATAAATGCATGTTGTTTACAAATCAATTAACTAATCAATATATTGCTCTGTCTTATAGACTGCACCACTTTGCACATTGTGTGTATAAAAAATACATTGGTTAAATCCCACAAAAAGCTGTAACTCTCAATGGGTACAAACCAGTACCACAAAATGTACAAAATTCAGTGCTTACCATCTCCTGTTTCTGCACAAAGTTGTAAGCCCAAATTGTTCTGTGGATTAATCACCCAATGATTGCTGGTCACAGTGATATCAAAGACAAGCCAACCCACATCGAGAGCTTGGGTTTTCCTTGTGTCTAACAAGAATAGATCTGCGTCCCTAAGGAGAAAGAAAACAACAACAAAAACAGTTACAGGTTTGAGTGAAAATCATCATTCCCTACACTTAAGTGAAAGCTCTACAAAACCACTCTTAAAATGACAGGAGTTGATTAAGGAGCAAGGGGAACAAATTACTCAAGTGATGACTAATAAGATACAGGATGTTTTATTGCTAGAATCCCAACCCAAATCTGGTGCAGATTAGGAATATCTGAAAGTAATTTCCATTTTCCTGCTCTTCACTGTCAAGTTTCCTTTACAAACTGGCTTAGTGGTCTTGATTTAGTCCCTGATAATCAGTATTTCCCCTAACCACTACCTGTAAGGAACAGGACACTGGCAAGTTCATGAGCAACTGTTGAACTGAATAGAGAGGAAGCGACAGCAGCTGCTCCAGTCTGAGTGGCTGTGGATTCTCCATGGAGGTGGAGGGCAGGCAGTCTGTGATGCAAGCCTTTCAGAGATCATTTTCTCTTTTAGAGATCATTTTCCTTTAGTTTCCACTTTATTACACTTTTTCCCATTTTTATTTCATTTTATGTTTTTGTTATATAATTATTTTATGGATACCAGGCCAAAAGAAGGTCACCAAATACATCATTGGATTAAGGGAGAAGTCCTATAGATTGGGGATTCCCTGGTAGCTACGTTGCTAAAGAATCTGCCTGCAATGCAGGAGAGCCGGGTTTGATTCCTGGGTCAGGAAGACATGCTGGAGAAGGGATAGGCTACCCACTCCAGAGTTCTTGGGTTTCCTTGGTGGCTCAGCTGGTTAAGAATCTACCTGTAATGCTGGAGACCTGGGTTTGACCTCTGGGTTGGGAAGATCCTCTGGAGAAGGGAAAAGCTATCCACTCCAGTATTCTTGCCAGGAGAAGTCCATGGACTGTATAGTCCATGGGGTCACAAAGAGTCAGACATGACTGAGCAACTTTCACTTTTCCCATGGATTGAGCTATGGATCTACCCTGACTTGCTTTAACATCATCTGTGTGCACAAGTTCCCTGAGGGCAGTAACAGCTATGAATATAAACTTGTATGTTTTAGAATGATCTCCATGGTGTTACTGTTACTAATATTTATCAATCTTAACTTTAGTATTAACTTTACAAATGTATGAGTATCTGTATAATGAATTATTTTATTATTTCCTTTCTATAGGCAGCCTCTGAGGCAAATGCTACATATTTTTGACATTTAATCTTTTTCTAAATTTATTTTATCAAAATATAGTTGATTTACAGTGTTCTTTTAATTTCTGCTATACAGAAACAAGATGCAGATCTTGCTATATGCAAGAGAATATAGCAAGATCTTGCTATTAAGCAGGATCTTGTTGTTCATCCATCCTCTATATATCAATAGTTTACATCTGCTAATCCCAAATTCCTACTCCATCCCTCTGCCATTCCCCCTCATTCTTGGCAATCACAAATCTGTACTCTATCTGACATTTAGTCTTTACAATAGATCTCTTATATTGATGAAATTGAGGCTCAGGGAGTTTGGTGGTAAAAACAAAGGAAATCCATCAAAGTAGAACAGAAATATACTATTATGCATTGATGATGGTGCTGAATTTGGCAGCATGTCATTCATGAGGAAGATCAGAGCTATGTCATAATAAGTTATGCTCTATTGTTCTATTGTATTTTCCATCAATCTGTATCTTAGAAGTCACTTCAAAGATGGCTTACAAAATTTAAACAATTAATTTTGAGTAAAATCATGTACATTTATTATTTCCTTAGGAAAAAAGTCATCAGTGATCATTAAAAAGTGAACCGTAAAAGAAGAATCTCAGTCAATATTTTAGAGGCTATAGCTCCATTTCTTTACTTAAACTTGATTTAAACCATCCTTCCATTAACCTAGAGAGGTTAAAATAAATGTATTAATGATGCAATCAATTAAATTGACCAGCTACCATACACCCAAAAATGCAGCTTTCATTCTCCTTCACAATTTTCTTACCAAGGAAGGGTTACAGACACTTTTTCACATCCAATACAGGACTCAGTTTGAGTTACTGCAGATATACAACAAGCATATAATACAATGAAATGAAAAGATTAATTTTTTCCCAGTTGAAGTTTAAGGATCTATCATATTCACACTGTGGTTGAACAAAAGTAAAATTCTCCCTGCCTCTCGTAACTTGAAAAATATACCAAATAAACAAATCTAAGAAAAACTGATTATCTTTAAAATTTTGATATATTTTAAAACTATCTTTGAGACTGTTATCTTGGAATTAATTTAATCACATTGCTAACTTCCTAAGAGAAGGATCCACCTTGCAGTTTTGAAACTACTCAAGTGCTATCCTGATTTTATTTGAAATGTGGTAAAGGTGTTCTGAAAGAGATGGGAAAGCAGACCACCTGACCTGCCTCTTGAGAAAACTATATGCAGGTCAGGAAGCAACAGTTAGAACTGGACATGGAACAACAGACTGGTTCCAAATAGGAAAAGGAGTACGTCAAGGCTGTATATTGTCACCCTGCTTATTTAACTTCTATGCAGAGTACATCATGAGAAACGCTGGGCTGGAAGAAGCACAAGATGGAATCAAGATTGCCGGGAGAAATATCAATAACCTCAGATATGCAGATGACACCACCCTTATGGCAGAAAGTGAAGAGTAACTAAAAAGCCTCTTGATGAAAGTAAAAGAGGAGAGTGAAAAAGTTGGCTTAAAGCTCAACATTCAGAAAACGAAGATCATGGCATCTGGTCCCATCACTTCATGGGAAATAGGGAAACAGTGGAAACAGTGTCAGACTGTATTATTTGTGGGCTCCAAAATCACTGCAGATGGTGACTGCAGCCATGAAATTAAAAGATGCTTACTCCTTGGAAGGAAAGTTATGATGAAACTAGACAGCATATTCAAAAGCAGAGACATTACTTTGCCAACAAAGGTCTGTCTAGTCAAGGCTATGGTTTTTCCAGTGGTTATGTATGGATGTGAGAGTTGGACTGTGAAGAAAGCTGAGTGCTGAAGAATTGATGCTTTTGAACTGTGGTGTTGGAGAAGACTCTTGAGAGTCCCTTGGACTGCAAGGAGATTCAACCAGTCCATCCTAAAAGAGATCAGTCCTGGGTGTCCATTGGAAGGAATGATTCTAAAGCTGAAACTCCAGTACTTTGGCCACCTCATGCAAAGAGTTGACTCATTGGAAAAGACCCTGATGCTGGGAAGGGTTGGTGGCAGGAGCAAAAGGGGACGACAGAGGATGGGATGGCTGGATGGCATCACCAACTCAATGGACATGAGTCTGAGTGAACTCCGGGAGTTGGTGATGGACAGGGAGGCCTGGCGTGCTGTGATTCATAGGGTCGCAAAGAGTCAGACACGACTGAGCGACTAAACTGAACTGAACTGAAAGGTGTTCTAATAAACCCTGCAAAGCATTACCAATCCTTGGCATGATATAAATAAACATTTGAATAACAAAACAGGTCACAGAGGTAAGTTCTGAGAGCAATTTCAGCTAGTTAACAAATATCTTTAGGTGAAAGTGAAGTGAAAGTCAAAGTCGCTCAGTTGTGTCCAACTCTTTGCGACCCCATGGACTCTACAGTCTGTGGAATTCTCCAGGCCAGAATACTGGAGTGGGTAGCCTTACCCTTCTCCAGGGGATCTTCCTAACCCAGGGATCGAACCCAGGTCTCCCGCATTGCAGGTGGATTCTTTACCAGTTAAGTCATCCAGGAAGCTTTACCTTTAGGTAGTTATTTATTATTCTTAAATCGTGCTACTTTTTCAGAAAAAAGCATTCCCAAACTATTAACATTCAAATCTCAAAACTTAAGCAAGTCTATTAGGAAAATAGTTTCAGTTTTAAAAATACTTAGAAGACGCATCAGCCAACAGATCCAAGCAAAGCCTAAATACTTGAATTTCTGTGATGCAAATCGCAAGGCACTGGAAGGAAACCTAGGCAAACAGTATGATTTGAAAAATCTATATATTTCTAGCTCACCTCTGAAAAGTTATAAACGTTCAGTTACCTTCATAAGCTTCATGGTTTCCTATTCTTGAGTAAAGCTATTTTATTTTTGACCCTTAACTTCTACTTTTAAATTTCTCCTCTTTCTTTTTGCATAAAGAACTCTTCTGCATTAACTATAGACAAGAGAATATGCTTTAGGAGAATCAAGTCTATTTTTAACAAGCACAATGTTAATAATTACATAATTTTCAGTCATGCACCAACTCTCATAATAGCATCTTAAAAATAAATTCTATCCATTCTATAGAAATCTAGATGTGATTTCTTTAGAAGTATAAAATTACTCCACTAAAGAACAGTACTTAACTCCCTGGAAATAGCAGAATATTTTGAATTGTCTCTTTAAAGACTACTTTAAAATTACCTCTTTAAAGAATATTTGAGTTATCTCTTTAAAGACTGTTTCCAAGTAATGTGACATTCAGAGGTACTGGAGGCTAGAACTTCAACATATGGATGGGGGAAAGAGACGAGCACAGTTTAACCCATAATACTATTTTTGAAAAAAATTTTAAAAGGCAGGAATAATCCTAGATGTGAGCATTCAGTTTATTGACATTATAGCAATTATCAACACTGAAATGCTTTAAAAAACAAGGAAGTCAATTTACATTGACCAAAATAACTCATAATGACTAAAATTTGTATTTTTATTTTTCAGGTAAAATTTGAACCTTTGTATTGAGTATGATATAGATTTGCATACAAATTCCTCATAAAGCTAAATTAAGCTATCATGCAGGTGTTAAATATAGAGTCACAGAGAACAGATATAGGATTTGCAGCAAAGATAGATATATTAGATATGAAATATATAGATATATTAAATGTAATTACTCACAGGTGAAAAATAATATGTAAATGTGTAGATACAGTTAGAGTTTGCTACAAACACATGAGCATATTTTACTTCATTCATGACCAGAGGTTTAAACATGTCTATTCATGGGAAATTGGAAGAATACACTTTATTTTACTGACAGAGGAAAGGTTCTTGTACATGTGCCTTGGGAGTCTTGAAATACCAAAAGGGTAGGAACTTCAACTAAGGACTGAGCAGCAGGAGCCAAATTCAGTAAAAGTTGATTTACCATCATCCTAAAACCACACATCTGAAAATAGTTTTACATATCTAAGACTATGACATTGGGCTTCCCAGGTGGCGCTAATGGTAAAGAATCCAACTACCAATACAGGAGACACAGGAGACATGGGTTTGATTGTTGTCAGGAAGATCCCCTGGAGTAGGAAATGGTCACTCACTCTAGTATTCTTGCTTAGAAAACTTCATGGACAAGAGGAGCTGGGAGGCTACAGTCCATGGGGTCGCAAAGAGTTGGATAGGACTGAGCATGCATGCACATCTAAGACTATGACATTAGAAGAGCTAAAACAATTTTTATCATCTTTATATAAATATCAATGTATTATAATGAAGTAAATAAGGATTTAGGGAGCAGACAGAGCTTGAACAATTAAGGAATTCCTCAGCCTCAGTTTCCCCATGCATAAAAAGAGTATGATAATCCCTGCCTTAAAAGAGTGTGTGCAGACCAAATGTAATATAATCTGGATCTCTGTTTGGAAGAGAGGAAAATTATAGTTGAATCTTTTGCCACAAGAGGAAAAAATGAAATTGAAAACATCAAAAGGAAGTAAAGTTATTTATATAATCAACAATAAAATGGTGAAAGAGAAGTAGTCTTCATATTGTTACAGTTTCAATCATATGTACGCATGTATATGTGTGTGTGTGTGTGTATATGTGTATATATATATATATATATATATATGCTGCTAAGTCGCTTCAGTCGTGTCCGACTCTGTGCAACCCCATAGATGGCAACCTACCAGGCTCCCCCGTCCCCGGGATTCTCCAGGCAAGAACACTGGAGTGGGTTGCCATTTCCTTCTCCAATGCATGGAAGTGAAAAGTGAAAGTGAAGTCGCTCAGTCGTGTCCGACCCTCAGCGACCCCATGGACTGCAGCCTTCCAGGCTCCTCCATCCATGGGGTTTTCCAGGCAAGAGTACTGGAGTGGGGTGCCATTGCCTTCTCCGATATATATATATACACACACAAATATGTATATATAGAGAGAAAGAGAGAGTAACAGAGAGAAGATGAAGAAGAAGCAGTTATCCAGGAGCATAAACATTCTACTGTCTAACCAAAAAGCTCTAAATCTGGTCAAGAAAAGTTTTGGGAAACTGTCTGGAAGATACAGAGATAAATTTCCAGGCAAAAGTTGAAATACTCTATTTCCATGAGGCAAGAACCTTAAAGAGCACAGTGATATCTCCACTTTTCCCAAACTTTCTCCATTATAACTTTTTCAACTCTTTTCATCTCCTTTGTCTCTGAATAGCTTACCATGGCTAGTAGAAATGGAATGATTACCACCTAAGAAGAAAGCATACATCTTTTTCTGGGTATCCGACTGTAAATACACACCATCTGAGGAATGTGACATGCGGTTCAAGCATGGGACAAATTAACAATGGATGCAAATGTTATTCTCTGGAGTTTATAATGTCGACAGTTTCTATCATGAGCAACTTTAAAAGTGTTAGAATTTGACTTTGGTATTTTCAGATGGTAATTGTTTTTTCTCCCCAAACAAATAAGAAATAATAAGCTTCTGTAAATCTCACAGAACACCCATTTTCAGATTATCTAATTCAATGCTGTGTTTACACTGAAAAGGAATAGATACAAACTGGTAAAATAGTAATATAACATGGACTCGAATGGCAAAAATGGAAAACAAGCTGAATTCCCATTATGAAAATTCAACCACTTTTCTCTTTGCAGATTTTTTTAAATTGCCAAGATACTGATAATATTAGTAGGATTCCTGGCACTACACCATTTCATATTTTTCCCTTGCAGAGAGATCTATGCATGGGCTACTGAATACACACACACATGCACAGCATGAGAGAGTCCCTCACTCAACAAGAAACAAAGAAGTGAGAGTATTACATACACAAACGAACTACTTTTAACTTCCCTAATGAATGAATGATATACCCCGTTCAAGTTTCTAAGAATTCTTCTATGCTATGACTCTTATGACCCCAATGGATATGAAACAGTCAAGGAAAAAAATGAGTTTTTAGGGCATGAATTATTCCCATTTTTAGCTTTATAACGTAAATCTATAGCTAGAGCAGCATTTCTCGACCTCAGCATTATGGACAATTTTGACCAGATCGTTCTCTGTTGGGTGGGGGTACCCTGTTTATGGCAGAAGTTTCAGCAGCATCTTTTGTTACCCCAGCGTTACTACCCGTTGGATGTCAGTAGGCCTCCACCCTCGCCAACAGTGAAACCCAAAAATGCCTCCAGATACCACTAAATGTCTCCTGGGGGTGAATCCTCTCAGTGGAGAACTGAAGCTAGAGCTTGATCTCTGCAAGTGCAGGAACGCAAGTCATGCTTGGGTGCTGTCCTGTATTCTCAGAGCCAAGGGCACCGCCCATCTGAGTGTTATTTCCACCGCTCTCAAGAGCCCAAGAAATCCCCCGGGTGTTACTGTCAGTGTGCATCCTGAAGTACGTCCAGAGAAGAGTCACAAATCCTAGAGAAGCCAGAGGGGGAGATGATGTCAATGTGAAACTGACTGTGGATTGGAATGATGACAGCTCAACTAAATATATCCAAGTAGGGGAGGTGGCGAATGACAGCCAGCAGGCCGGCTTAAAATGTGTTTGCAATGGGGCACAGACATTTATATTCACAGTAGAACATTAGGAAGGGGTTGAATTCTACACAGCACATTTTCTTTCAAAGAAAATGTGTGTATATTTGTGAAAAACATTAACTCAAGGAAAGCACTTAGCACAGTGCTAGACACACAGTGAGTACCCCCTAAGTGGACACGTGCTGACTGCTTTGCTTAGTCGTAGGACTAGTGGCATTGTTCTTACCATTTAATTATTCAATTCTTTATGTACTTAGACAGGTCAATGCTTAGGAATATTTCTCTTAGGATCTCTTTCACATCTCTCCCAACCACCACCCCACTCCCTCTCATTATAGAAGTTTCTCCTACACTATTGATGGGCATATAAGTTGGTAAAGCATGGGGGTTTCTCAAAAAGCTAAAAATAGATTTACTCTATGATCCAGAAATCCCACTCCTGGAGATATATCCAGGAAAAAGCTAAAGTTCAAAATGATGCATGTGCCCGTACGTTCACAGCAGCATTATTCACAATAGCCAACACATGGAAACCATCTACACGTCCATGGATAAGGGAATGGATAAAGATGTGGTACCTAGATACAATGGGATACGACTCAACCGTAAACAAAACCGTGCCACTAGCAGCAACGTGGATGATCTAGTGAATATCATACGAAGTGAAGTAAGCCAGAAAGAGAATGACAAATCCACACGGTGTCAATTATGTGCAGAATCTAAAACATGACACAGATCAACCTATCTATGAAACAGCAATAGACTCAGTCATAGAGAACAGATTTGTGGTCGCCAAGGTTGAGGAGACTCTGCGGGGAGGGAAGGAGTGGAGTTTGGGATTAGCAGATGCAAACTATTATATATAGGATGGATAAACAACAAGGTCCTCCAGTCTAGCACAGAGAACTGTATTTAACATCCCATGATAAACCATAATGAAAGAGGATATGGAAAATTATATATATATATATACACTCACACATAACTGAGTCACTTTACTGCACAGTAGAAATTCACACTACCTTGTAAATCAGCTATACTTCAATAAAGAGTCAGAAAAATATACTTAGACATTAAAAAAGTTCTTACTCATTTTCAAAGGCCCAACTCAGGGGTAAATGCCTCCCAGTGGCTTTCCCCAAGGTTCTTCACCCTCCTACATGAATTAATTACCCTCATTTGTATTTCCACAACGCTTAGTACATACTTACATCATACTGCTTAGCGCGTTGTTTTACAGTTATTAAAGCCTGTGTGTGGCAAGCCCACCTCACCCCCAGCCTCAGGCTATGAACTGTGGGAATCTTACTTACTAGGCTTGTGTGCCCTGCGCTGGCCCTGTGCAAGGTGCTCAGCAAAAGCCCGGTCAACTCAGATGTATTATCTGGAAAATTCAATCATGTGGAAACCTCATTTCCCAATAATGCCAGATATATGAGGTGTGACTGAAAAGTGATGCTTTCTATACAGAATATGAGGCTGTCTGCCTCACACGAAAAGATTAAATAAGTGAAATGATGCAAAGCATGTTACATTTTTACCAAGAAAAATAAAGATTTGGATAAATATCAGAACACTCTTTTAAATGGCACACATTTAAATAAGAGTATGAATAAATGAAGGAGGTGGGAGATGATAGGAATAAAATATATAATTTTAAGTGTTTGGGATCTTACTAAGATAAATAAGTGTGAAAAGAGATGACATCATGTGTCTGTCTCTTTCATATTTGATTACATAACACTATCAAAGTATTTATAGAGTAGAGGGTTAATAGATCAGACAGTGTCTTGAACATAAAATATATCTATAAAGCATAAACCTAAATTACTACAAGGACCCCCACCCTGACACTCCTAGACGATACCTTAGGGGAAGTAAGCTTTAAATTTGTGAAATTATATATATGCACACACATACATGGGCTTCCCAGGTGGCGCTATTGGTAAAGAACTTGCCTGCCAATGCAAGAGTCATAAGAGATGTGGGTTTGATTCTTGGAGGGAAGATTCCTTGGAGAAGGGCATGGCAACCCATCCCAGTATTCTTGCCTGGAGAATTCCATGGATAGAGGAGCTTGGCGGGCTAAAATCTATAGGATCACAGAGTCAGTCATGACCGAAGTAACTTCGCACACAGACACCTACATACACACACACACACACACACACGTGCACAATTGCAGTATGAAATGCACTGCCTTAAAGAGTACAGCCTGCATTGACTTTTCAGTTCTTTCTTGCTGCTAAGTCACTTCAGTCGTGTCCGACTCTGTGCAACCCCATAGACGGCAGCCCACCAGGCTCCCCCGTCCCTGGGATTCTCCAGGCAAGAACACTGGAGTGGGTTGCCATTTCCTTCTCCAGTGCATGAAAGTGAAAAGTGAAAAAAAAGACGCTCAGTCGTGTCCGACTCTTCGCAACCCCATGGACTGTGGCCCACCAGGCTCCTCCATCCATGGGATTTTCCAGGCAAGAGTACTGGAGTGGGTTGCCATTGCCTTCTAGAGTTACACTATTACAATCATTGATCATATATCGAACTATACATTTGATCAACTGCTTCAAGTCTAGTCATCATTTCCGTTGAAGGCTCAGTCATATACTTGGTAATACAAGAAATAATAATCTTGTGAAACAAGCAAAATGCAAATGGTATAGTTAATAACATTAGTGGAATTAAAAGTAAATGTTTTAGCCATGAGCCTCCCTCACTAGTGTTTTTTAAAGATTGTCAAGACTAGGGAATGGGTCACTTAGAGCAGAAATCTGATTTTTCATGTTGTTCAAATGTGTTGCATTAAAGGATTTATCAGGTACAAAAATACAGCATTTAGTTTGAATTATATGCCTCTTGATGAAAGTGAAAGAGGAGAGTGAAAAAGTTCAGAAAACTAAGATCAAGGCATCTGGTCCCATCACTTCATGGCAAATAGATGGGGTAACAGTGGAAACAGTGTCAGACTTTATTTTTGGGGGCTTCAAAATCACTGCAGATGGTGACTGCAGCCATGAAATTAAAAGATGCTTACTCCTTGGGAGGAAAGTTATGACCAACCTAGATAGCATACTCAGAAGCAGAGACATTACTTTGCCAACAAAGGTCCGTCTAGTCAAGGCTATGGTTTTTCCAGTGGCCATGTATGGACGTGAGAGTTGGACTGTGAAGAAAACTGAGCGCCGAAGAATTGATGCTTTTGAACTGTGGTGTTGGAGAAGATTCTTGAGAGTCCCTTGGACTGCAAGGAGATCCAACCAGTCCATTCTAAAGGAGATCAGCCCTGGGTGTTCTTTGGAAGGAATGATGCTAAAGCTGAAACTCCAGTACTTTGACCACCTCATGCGAAGAGTTGACTCATTGGAAAAAGCTCTGATGCTGCGAGGGATTGGGGGCAGGAGGAGAAGGGGACGACAGAGGATGAGATGGCTGGATGGCATCGTCAACTCGATGGATGTGAGTTTGAGTGAACTCCGGGAGTTGGTGATGGACAGGGAGGCCTGGCATGCTGCGATTCATGGGGTCGCAAAGAGTCAGACACGACTGAGCAACTGGACTGAACTGAACTGAATAACACAGATGATGCTGTAAGGTGTCAAGGGTCTTGCAGTTGTGTAGCACTGCCTTTCTCATCATAGAGATCTCAGAATTCAATAGGCTGATAGCCCGGTTACTATCATTTAAGGGTTATTGTCAAGGCTTAGATATAGTCAATTACATCCTCCAACCCCATTGAAGGCACACACACACACACATACAAGCTGCTAAATGGTCATACCAGTATAATACAGATCTTTGACCCATTGGGATCATACCAATGGTAGATTGGTTGTGGTTACCTGTAATTTGTTAATATGTACGACCTTAAATTCATGGGAATCCCAGACTACACCTTTGTATCATCCCTGTAGATGTCAAGGCCATAATTTGGTGCCACAAATCCACTGAGTTCTATACCAATCACTCTCTCTAAGGGTAATAACAGGCATAGTTCATAAAGCACCCAGCCTTGTCTCATAATTACTAGATTGATCATTTTTAGTATTATTTAACCGTTCCCAACATAGAGGAGCCTTTAAACTTAAATGACCATAGCCTGGTGTTAACCATATAGATCCTCCCCCATAATTGTAGGAGTTTTCCTTTTAATAGATGAGAAGTTAATTTTTCCTTAGTTGAATTCAAAACACTATTACATCTTATACTATATATGAGACAGAAGCCTACAAGGACCTACTGCATAGCAGAAGGAAAGTGCTACAGTTAATATATTTTAATAACCTGTAATAGATGAGAATGTAGAAGATGTTGGGCTTCTCTGGTGGCTCAGATGTAAGAATATGCCTGCCAAATAGGAGATACAGGTTGATCCCCAGGTTGAAAGAATCCCCTGGAGAAGGAAATGGCAATCCACTCCAGTATTCTTAGCTGGGCAATTCCATGGACAGAGAGGACCCTGGCAGGCGATAGTCTGTGGGATCACAAAAGAGTCAGACACGACTTAGCAACTAAACAACAACATATATGTATGTATAAATGTATGACTGAATCACTTGGCAGTTCACTTGAAACTAACACAACATTATAAATCAACTGTATTTAAATAAAAAAAATTTTTTTTAAACACTAAAGGAGTACATCAAGGCTATATATCGTCACCTTGCTTATTTAACTTATATGCTGGGTACATCATGAGAAACGCCAGGCTGGATGAAGCACAAGCTGGAATCAAGATTGCTGGGAGAAATATAAATTAACCTCAGATATGCAGAGGACACCACCCTTACTGCAGAAAGAGAAGAGGAACTAAAGAGCCTTTTGATGAAACTGAAAGAGGAAAGTGAAAATCTGGCTTAAAACTCAACATTTGGAAAACTAAGATTATGGCATTCAGTCCCATCAGTTCAGGGAAAATAGATGGGGAAACAGTGACAGACTTTATTTTCTTGGGCTCCAAAATCACGAAGATGGTGACTACAGCCACAAAATTAAAAGACCCTTGCTCCTTGGAAGTATAGTTATGACCAACCTAGACAGCATATAAAAAGCAGAGACATTGTTTTGCCAACAAAATTTCATATAGTCAAAGCTATGGTTTTTCCAGTAGTCATGTATAGGTGTGAGAGTTGGACTATAAAGAAAGCTGAGTGCTGAAGAATTGGTGCTTTTGAACTGTGGTGTTGGAGAAGACTCTTGAGTGTCCCTTGGACTGCAAGGAGATCCAACCAGTCCAGACTAAAGGAAATCAGTCCTGAATATTCAATGGAAGGACTGATGCTGTAGCTGAAACTCCAATACTTTGGTCACCTGATTCAAAGAGCTGACTCATTGGAAAAGACCCTTATGCTGGGAAATATTGAAGGCAGGGGGAGAAGACAGAGAATGAGATGATTGGATGGTATCACCGACTCGATGGACATAAGTTTGAGCAAGCTCCGGGAGTTGGTGATGGACAGGGGAGCCTGGCGTTCTATAATCCATGGGATCGCAAAGAATTGGACACAACTGAGCAAATGAACAGCAACAACGAAGTACATACATAAAACCCACATGCTTGACAACAGAAGTTTTAAGAGGTGACCAAGACTTGAAAGTGTCTGAAAGTACTAGTTTCTTTTCCCATCTCCATTTCAGTTCTTAAGTTGAGAAATATATGAAGCCACAAATAATTAATACTCCAGAACTAATAACAGCAATTCAGTATTAAAATTAGTTTTTCAAATTGAAATTCTTTGCATTTTAACTGTGATCACCTGATAAATAAAGTATTTTAAATCCATTCTTCTCACTTTCAGAGAATTACAGACAAGGTTTTTAATTGTCAAGAACATTTTCCATAAAAAATGGAAAGAAATAAATTATCTGTGTTCCTCCTAAGCCTCTCGTAGCCTAAGAAAAATAAGAGAAACTTTTTTTTTTTTTTAATCCTGATGTTTTGTTCAGTTTAGTTTAGCTCTTTGCCTTTGTCTGCCTGGAAATGTTGAATTACTATTTTGTAAAGAAACATGTAAACCTGTTTCATTATCTTCTTTCACTCAACAATGCTTATGCTTGCTTCTGATTATAAAAATAATTTTTACTATAAAAATTTAGAAAGTACAGAAAGGGGACTGAATTAAAATTTAAAGTTACCACCAAGCTGTTCATGAAAGCTTGCTGCTTCCTTTGTTTTGCACATGAATTTATTTTAACTAATATATGTATAATGTATAAATAAAATTTGTTTCATACTTTTATTTAATTAACATTACAGCCTAAGCACTTTTCAGTGTTACTATTAAATAAAATATCTTTAAAACATAATTTCTTTTTTTAAAAAAATAAATAAAATAAAACACAATTTCTACTTGCTGTATAAAGTGTAGCATTTCAGTATTTCAGAAAACAAAGTACAACTTTTTCTCTTCTCTTTAAAACTGAAATATTCTCAACTTATGCAATGGTAAACAATGATACTGTGATAAACATTTATATGTGAATCTTTGTCTAATTTTCTATATCTCCGATATTTCTGTAAAATAAATTCACGGATAAGCAGTCTCTCATCCGCTTTGACTGTATTTTAGAGGAAAATTAGATTATTTATTTAAAACTTGGGTTTTCAGGAACAAGCTCACAAATAGCTTCAACTGCTCATAAGCTGGATGGTGTTCATTTCATTATTAGACTTAAGGATGTACCATTACCCTTAGTATGAATCAAAGATCAGGTAATTTTTTAAACAAAGTCAACTATCATCATTTTGCTTACTTTATCATGACATGCTGCTGCTGCGGCTACTGCTAAGCTGCTTCATTCGTGTCTGACTCTGTGCAACCCCACACACAGCAGCCCACCAGGCTCCCTCATCCCTGGGATTCTCCAGACAAGAACACTGGAGTGGGTTGCCATTTCCTTCTCCAATGCGTGAAAGTGAAAAGTGAAAGGGAAGTCACTCAGTCGTGTCCGACTCTTAGCCCATCGGGCTCCTCCGTCCATGGGATTTTCCAGGCAAGAGTACTGGAGTGGGGTGCCACTGCCTTCTCCGTTATCTTGACATATAAGGAGCTGTATACAAAGGGTAACAAAAAGCAGGTGGTTACTATAATAACAGTAGCTACCATTTTCTATTATTTATCTTGACATAAAAGGTAGCTACTGTTATTATAGTAACCACGTACTTTTTGTTACCCTTTGTATACAACTCCCTAAATCCTAATAAAATAGATGCTCCTAGAAAGCTGTTGATATATTTATTAAGTATCAACTCTGGTCTTAGCACTGTGATAAGCACTAGTCCTTCCCACAACATCTGAAATATGTTTATTGTTCTCAAATGGTTATTTTTGCTTAGATTTATAAACTGAAACTTCAAGATGTGCTTTCTCCATATGGGAATTCTGAAGACTGTGCTGTTATTACTATGCACTACCATCGTCTACAATGACTTTGAAATCCTATATAGAAACGTGAAATACACTACGAAGTGTATGTGCCCTTTCTTTTTTTTTTTTTTTTCCTTCCTCTCTATTTTTTTTCTTTTTTTTCTTTTTAAACTTTATTTTCTTTTTAAACTTTACATAATTGTATTAGTTTTGCCAAATATCAAAATGAATCCACCACAGGTATACATGTGTTCCCTATCCTGAAACCTCCTCCCTCCTCCCTCCCCATACCATCCCTCTGGGTCGTCCCAGTGCACTAGCCCCAAGCATCCAGTATCGTGTATCGAACCTGGACTGGCAACTCGTTTCTTACATGATATTTTACATGTTTCAATGTCATTCTCCCAAATCTTCCCACCCTCTCCCTCTCCCACAGAGTCCATAAGACTGTTCTATACATCAGTGTCTCTTTTGCTGTCTCGTACACCGGGTTATTGTTACCATCTTTCTAAATTCCATATATATGCGTTAGTATACTGTATTTATGTTTTTCCTTCTGGCTTACTTCACTTTGTATAATAGACTCCAGTTTCATCCACCTCATTAGAACTGATTCAAATGTATTCTTTTGAATGGCTGAGTAATACACCATTGTGTACATGTACCACAGCTTTCTTATCCATTCATCTGCTGAGGGACATCTAGGTTGCTTCCATGTCCTGGCTATTATAAACAGTGCTGCGATGAATATTGGGGTACATGTGTCTCTTTCCCTTCTGGTTTCCCCCGTGTGTATGCCCAGCAGTGGGAATTGTGGGTCACAAGGCAGTTCTATTTCCAGTTTTTTAAGGAATCTCCACACTGTTCTCCATAGTGGCTGTACTAGTTTGCATTCCCACCAACAGTGTAAGAGGGTTCCCTTTTCTCCACACCCTCTCCAGCATTTATTATTTGTAGACTTTTGGATCGCAGCCATTCTGACTGGTGTGAAATGGTACCTCATAGTGGTTTTGATTTGCATTTCTCTGATAATGAGTGATTTGAGCATCTTTTCATGTGTTTGTTAGCCATCTGTATGTCTTCTTTGGAGAAATGTCTATTTAGTTCTTTGGCCCATTTTTTGATTGGGTCGTTTATTTTTCTGGAGTTGAGCTGTAGGAGTTGCTTGTATATTTTTGAGATTAGTTGTTTGTCAGTTGCTTCATTTGCTATTATTTTCTCCCATTCTGAAGGCTGCCTTTTCACCTTGCTAATAGTTTCCTTTGATGTGCAGAAGCTTTTAAGGTTAATTAGGTCCCATTTGTTTATTTTTTATTTTATTTCCAATATTCTGGGAGGTGGGTCATAGAGGATCCTGCTGTGATGTATGTCAGAGAGTGTTTTGCCTATGTTCTCCTCTAGGAGTTTTATAGTTTCTGGTCTTATGTTTAGATCTTTAATCCATTTTGAGTTTATTTTTGTGTATGGTGTTAGAAAGTGGTCTAGTTTCATTCTTTTACAAGTGGTTGACCAGATTTCCCAGAAATAGAAAATCTTAACAGACCCATCACAAGCATGGAAATTGAAACTGTAATCAGAAATCTTCCAGCAAACAAAAGCCCAGGTCCAGACGGCTTCACAGCTGAATTCTACCAAAAATTTAGAGAAGAGCTAACACCTATCCTGCTCAAACTCTTCCAGAAAATTGCAGAGGAAGGTAAACTTCCAAACTCATTCTATGAGGCCACCATCACCCTAATACCAAAACCTGACAAAGATCCCACAAAAAAAGAAAACTACAGGCCAATATCACTGATGAACATAGATGCAAAAATCCTTAACAAAATTCTAGCAATCAGAATCCAACAACACATTAAAAAGATCATACACCATGATCAAGTGGGCTTTATCCCAGGGATGCAAGGATTCTTCAATATCTGCAAATCAATCAATGTAATACACCACATTAACAAATTGAAAAATAAAAACCATATGATTATCTCAATAGATGCAGAGAAAGCCTTTGACAAAATTCAACATCCATTTATGATAAAAAACTCTCCAGAAAGCAGGAATAGAAGGAACATACCTCAACATAATAAAAGCTATATATGACAAACCCACAGCAAACATTATCCTCAATGGTGAAAAATTGAAAGCATTTCCTCTAAAGTCAGGAACAAGACATGGGTGCCCACTTTCACCATTACTATTCAACATAGTTTTGGAAGTTTTGGCCACAGCAATCAGAGCAGAAAAAGAAATAAAAGGAATCCAAATTGGAAAAGAAGAAGTAAAACTCTCTCTATTTGCAGATGACATGATCCTCTACATAGAAAACCCTAAAGATTCCACCAGAAAGTTACTAGAAATAATCAATGACTATAGTAAAGTTGCAGGATATAAAATCAACACACAGAAATCCCTTGCATTCCTATACACTAATAATGAGAAAACAGAGAAATTAAGGAAACAATTCCATTCACCATTGCAACGGAAAGAATAAAATACTTAGGAATATATCTACCTAAAGAAACTAAAGACCTATATATAGAAAACTATAAAACACTGGTGAAAGAAATCAAAGAGGACACTAATAGATGGAGAAATATACCATGTTCATGGATTGGAAGAATCAATATAGTGAAAATGAGTATACTACCCAAAGCAATTTATAGATTCAATGCAATCCCTATCAAGCTACCAACGGTATTCTTCACAGAGCTAGAACAAATAATTTCACAATTTGTATGGAAAAACAAAAAACCTCGAATAGCCAAAGCGATCTTGAGAAAGAAGAATGGAACTGGAGGAATCAACCTACCTGACTTCAGGCTCTACTACAAAGCCACAGTTATCAAGACAGCATGGTACTGGCACAAAGACAGAAATATAGATCAATGGAATAAAATAGAAAGCCCAGAGACAAATCCATGTACATAAGGACACCTTATCTTTGACAAAGGAGGCAAGAGTATGTGCCCTTTCTACCGCTTCTGGCCCTTAAATGTCTTTCTTTGGCAGAGAAGCTGGAGTGCAAAAAGGGGGTCCTAGACTTACAGACAATGGCACAGTATAGGATTTTGCATTTATTACACTGTGGCTAGGGCTTCCCAGGTGACACTAGAGGTAAAGAACCCTCCTGCCAATGCAGGGGACATAAGAGACACTGGTTCCATCCCAGGGTCTGGAAGATCCCCTGGAGAAGGGCATGCCAGCCCACTCCAGTATTCTTGGCTGGAGAATCCCATGGACAGAAGAGCCTGGCGGGCTACAGTCCGTACAGTTGCACAAAGCTGGACACAACTGAAGCGACTTAGCACACATGCACACTGTGGATTAACGAACCATTGGCAGTGGAAGCATGTTTTTTTCACATATAAGGAAGGCATTTGCAAGAGATTCTCCCACCTGGACAATGATACATAAAATTGAAGTGTCAGGGATGCATGTGTACATTTGTATGTTTCAGAGATTTAAACAAATAATAAGGAACAAATTCCATACATATTAGCAAATACACAGAAGACAATAAGTATAGCATAACCCTATAGGAGAAAACCGAGAACTTCCAGATATTCAAGATGGATTAAGAAAAGGCAGAGGAACAAGATTAAATTACCAACATCCGTTGGATCACAGAAAAAGCAAGAGAGTTCCAGAAAAGCATCTACTTATGTTTTATTGACTACGCCAAAGACTTTGACTGTGTGGATCACAACAAACTGGAAAATTCCTAAAGAGAAGGGAATACCAGACCACCTTACCTGCCTTCTGAGAAATCTGCATGCAGGTCAAGAAGCAACAGTTAGAACTGGACATGGAACAATAGACTGGTTCCAAACTGGGAAAGGAGTATGTTAACACTGTATATTGTCACCTTGCTTACTTAACTTATATGAAGAGTTCAGTTCAGTTCAGTTCATGTGAAATGCCAGGCTGGATGAAGCACAAGTTGGAACCAAGATTGCCGGGAGAAATATCAATAACCTCAGATATGCAGATGACATAACCCTTATGGCAGAAAGCAAAGAGGAACTAAAAAGCTTTTTGATGAACGTGAAAGAGAGTGAAAAAGCTGGCTTAAAACATTCAGAAAACTAAGATCATGGCACCCAGTCCCATCACTTCATGGCAAATAGATGGGGAAACAGTGGAAACAGGTAACAGACTATTTTCTTGGGCTCCAAAAATCACTGCAGATGGTGACTGCAGCCATGAAAGTAAAAGACACTTGCTCCTTGGAAGAAAAACTATGACAAACCTAGACAGCCTATTAAAAAGCAGAGACATTACTTTTTCAACAAAGGTCCATCTAGTCAAGGTTATGGTTTTTCTATTGGTCATGTATGGATGTGAATTTGGACCATAAGGAAAGCTGAGCACCGAAGAACTGATGCTTCTGAACTGTGGGGTTGGAGAAGACTCTTGAGAGTCCCTTGGATTTCAAGGAGATCCAACCAGTCCATCCTAAAGGAAATCAGTCCTGAATATTCGTTGGAAGGACTGATGCTGAAGCTGAAACGCCAATACTTTGGCCACCTGATGTGAAGAACTGACTCATTTGAAAAGACCCTGATGCTGGGAAATATTGAAGGCAGGAGAAGAAGATTGAGAATGAGATGGTTGGATGGCATCACCAACTCGATGGACATGAGTCTGAGGCAAGCTCCAGGAGTTGGTGATGGACAGGGAAGCCTGGAATGCTGCAGTCCACTGAGTCACAAAGAGTCGGACAACTGGTCAACTGAATTGAACTGAACTGGACAGGAGAAAATCACAAAGGGCAACAGTACTTAATAGTAAATATTAAAAAATGTGAACTTGGTAGAACTGAATTAATATTCAGTTGAATTCACTGAGTTAAATATTTCAAAAAAATGTTCATTAAATTGAATGGAATCCTATCCAAGCTATGCCATTCTAGAGTCTGGAATGGTAGGGTGAGAAAACATCAATCAAGGAGATACATGTAGTTCAGATTTCAAAAATCATTTTCAAAGAATTAGGAAAAATATTAGTGAAATTCTGGATCTTACAGTAGATTTAAACACATATTAAAATAAGTAAAGACTTAACCAAATTATACCCAAGAATAGTGATAGAGCAGTCAGACAGAACACATGTTTATCAGCTATAATTAGAGAAATACCAAAGTTTCAAAATAGACAAATGTTTCATTTTTGGAGAGAAATGAAATTTTCCAAAACTATTATATCTGATTAAGCATCAATACTCATAAATATTTCAAAATGTATTATTAATAAAACTCAGCATATATTCATTCATAAATAAACCTATAAATATCAATGAATAATTATTAAATAATTATAAATATTAGCATTATTTTCTAATTACAAGTGTATTAGTCCTTTATTCTCATCATTGTTATTATGTCATAAATTATGTAACTGTAGTTACCATACTTACAACATAGAATGAAAACAAGCTCAAAGCATAGCTAGTTCAGTGGAGGACATTCAAAAATATCCTGAGCAGATAGAACAATGGACCTAAATAAAGTTAGGACCTTTAACTGTGGTCAGTGTAAATGTCTATATTTAGATTCAAACAAAGTAATAGGAGCCTGGTGTACAAACAGTTCCTGTAAAAAATACTTGGCATGTTGAATAACCAAGTACAGATTTAACATACATAGTAATACTTTGCAAATAGTCAAAAAGTAAGATAATTCAAGCATTTTAGGATATGTCCATGGACGAAGTAGCTGCAGTCCATGGGTTTGCTGAGCGACTTCACTTTCACTTTTCACTTTCATGCATTGGAGAAGGAAATGGCAACCCACTCCAGTGTTCTTGCCTGGAGAACCCCAGGGATGGGGGAGCCTGGTGAGCTGATGTCTGTGTGGTCGCACAGAGTTGGACACGACTGACGTGACTTAGCAGCAGCAGCAGCAGCATGGAGGAAGTACCCCATTCGTGGCTAATGACAGTTTCAAAATTGTAAATCATATCAAACAAATTCATAGTTGTGATTCTAAAAATAAAAAGTTACTTAACACACTGTCCCTTTTTTCAGGATGTCACAAGCCCAAATGTCAAAACAGACATAGTTAAAAGAGAAAATAAGTGAAGGATTTATTAACTATGGCAATATAATTAAATAGTATTTGAATCATTATTTTCAATTCTATTCATTTAATTTTAAAAGACACCACCATTATTTAGTATTTTTTAAAAAATAAAGTAGTGAGAAAATAATTAGTATCTTTTTATAAATAGAACCACCAGACTGAAATTTAAAACAAACAAAAAAAACTCACCCATAAACAAGCAGCTAGTATATGTGTTACAGCTGAGAAAAGAGCAGAGAGATTTGTTTCTGCTTTGAGATCACTGCTCTGAAAATAACAGTGTACAGAGATAAGCTTCTATTAAGGTGTGTCCTGTTGAACTAGTGTTTCATAGGATATTAAGGATAACCAAAGGAAAAGATTCTGTAGTTGATTAATTTTGAAAAAGACTAGGTAAAACTAAATTGACAGGTTTCTTTGCTGACAAGACTTTACTATTTTGATATGAACGGTGAAGCACCTAAAACACAGCCTGACAAGTAGACTTTTGAAATGCATTTGACCCCGGAAGCATTTTATTCTCTTCTTTCATTGAGTATTATAAGGAGTTAGTTTCTATGGAACACTCACTGGAAAATCCTGTACACTCTAACACCAAAAAAAAAAAAAAGCAAATGTCAGGAGCTAGAAATATTCAATAAGGAGAGAGAGGCCTCAGCAGGTTCATGATAGCTGTCTCTAAATGTTTGTCTTGTCAAAGAAGGAATAGTATTTCATTAAAGTGGAAATCTAGATTTAATGAATGGAAAACAAATTCCACCTTAACGTAATATCTCAATGAGAATTAAAAAGTAAGAGCAGTCTAACAAAAGTGCTTATCAGTTGTCAAAGGTTTTATATAAATAAAAGGTTTACCAATTTCTATATTGGTAGAAGGTCTGAAAATACCACTAAAGTCTCTTTCTAATTCTTATATTTGATAGCTCATTTGCAGTAATTATCAGCTGAGGTTTTCATACATTTCATGTTTCAGATTCTTCGTCCATTTTTGTACCATTTTGAATTAAGCATTTTATAAACAGAAGACATACAGATTAGCTGTCCGAATGTACTGCAAATACAAAACCCACATAACAAGTATACACAGTTTACACTTAACACCAGGAAAAAATAAAGTCACTGTAACTTAAAAGACAAGTGATTTAAATAATGTTAATCATAAATTCCATATGTGCAGAATTAAAATGGAAGTCTTCTCATTTTAGAAACGAGGCAACAGGCCTGGAGAACACATACAGGGGAGCATAAGACCATAGAGCACAGATGGGTGTCGGGAGTACGAAAAAGCTGTGAAATATACGAGGCACGTTTCAGTCAGTTACATGCGTCTTCCACGTGTCTATACATGCCTTGGTGCCATCACATGCAAACAAGCATGATTCGACACATTACACGGGTTATCAACGGATTTTACTACAGTGTAATGTACATCTGCTAGGATAATAAGCCAGATGAAATACTGATACCTATTTGCGTATTCCTTGATGATCTGATATATGCTAATCTTAATCGTTTCATTTTCAAACCGGCCGTTGCTCCTATCCTTGTATATCCGGAATTCGGCAGCCGTCACTGCTTCTCCTTGAGGAATCTGCGTAAGATCGAACCGGAATTCTTTGTAATGCCTTCGCTGGTGCGAAAAATCTTTGTCTCTTTCAACTGAAACCAACAAACAGAAAAGGAAGTAAAACGTTAGTCCTTTATTAAGTATGGAAATTAATGGTAAATTCTTTCACTTTGGAAAACAAACAAGCAGGATGTTATAAAACTGGGAAAACACTAAAACCACAGACTCATATGTGTTTCTAGTTAAAGGAAATTCCACAAACCAACAGCCTTTAGTTCAAAAGCAATATAACCTCTGCGGTTTTATACAAATTCCTGGCTCCTAAATGGAAAGGTTATCCAAAAATGTTTTTTAAAGGGATGGTTGTAAAGTTATTACTAGTGTGTGTATCCAGTACCGGAACAGAGGAGGCTTCATACAAGAATTAGGACTCTGTGATAGAAAGCTCCAGAGTTCCAGGTGAGGTCAGCGGTGAGATTTAGTACAGCCAAGGGAGGAAAATCGGAAGGCGGCCCAGGGAGCTGCCGGCACAGCGGGACTGTGTTTATGAAATTTTAGAGGTCAAGGAAATAAAACAAATTCATTTTCACAAGGAAGATTATTTCTAAAATGTCTTCCCAGGAGAGTTTTTTCCTCCTTTTAGCAAATGCAGTGCTCTATTTTTTTTTTAATGCACTTTCATTAGTTCTTAGTGGTTACTGAGTGCAACCTCCCCAATTGAGCCCCCCTCCCTCCGTCCCCGCCTCTGCACCGGTGGTGCAGCAGCATCCAGTCTCCCAAAGCCCTCCGCCTGTTCTTAGGCTCCGTAATTGAGAGAGGAACACGATTCCGCCTTCAGCAACCTTCCTACCAAAAGAGGTCAGAGAATTTTTCCTCTTGGGAATGTGAAGGAGTGTTGAAGAACTCAGGACAGGAAGTGTCAGGCATATCATTACATAATCTGGCTTTATAAAATGCTGCATTGCTTGATACAGTCTATGCTTGTTATCCATCAGGGGTCTTGGCCTTCCCTAATCAATAGAAATTGATCAGAGGTCAGACAAGAAATTCAGACAAGGCTTTACTGGGGCCCCTGTTACAGCAGCAGGGAGCAAAAGCAATAGATGCCCTTGCTTCCTGCTGAGGGGAGGGTGGCAGTGAGCCGGCTCCTTATAGGAGCTGAGGGTCCAGGGTCCAGGAGTCAGACCAGAGAAATGGCTCAGACAGGTGGTGCTGTGTGCAGGGGACATGTGCAGGACGCTGCTTTTGCTCTCAACACCCTGGTTTTGCTCCAGGCTCTTTAGAAGTGGCAGTTGAGTTTTTGATCTTTTTGTATTTGTTGTCTCTATTTTGCCCCAACTGGCATACACATAGTTATTTTTAGCCCCTTATAGTTTCTTTGTATTTTTTTACTCAAGGAGACCAGTCCAGGCGCAGCACTGCAGTGAGGAGTCCTGCATCCCACCTTGTCTCATGCTGGGTACCAAAGTCTTTCTTAAAGAGCCACCTAATGAAAGGGCACATGTTTAGTAATGACATATCATTTGATGGAATTAAGTTTCGCAGCATTGGTAGGTTTCTTAAAATCTCAGTTATCGCAGATAATATTGGACAGTGAAGCCTGGCAGATGATGGTCCAAAGAGACATGACAGAAGCAATTTAGCACGCATAGGACAGGTTACAAAAAATCCACTGCAAAGTACTGTGTTCCAAGTGTCTCACAAACCTACAATAATATTTTTTACCTACATTCAGTGATATTTCATTGCTAAAATGTCATTAAAGAAGATAAAAGATGTATGCTATAAAAACAACTCCCAAAGTTTGTTAATGGCATTAAGATACAAGAATATCTTTAGGAGATTAATTAAAATGTCATTACCAACACTGCTGGAAATTTATGACATTGGGGTCCTAAACCAGAGGAAGGTCAGGATTAAGAAAGAGAGAAGGTAGTCATGATCATTGAGGAGTGATTTTGGGGAACCAAGGCTGCTTAAGTACCAGCATCAGACAGGTTCCAAGTCTGAGAGGAAACTCATGATAAAGAAACCCACAATCTTTGCCTTTATCCTCTAAAATAATCTCTGGTTTATTTTCCCTAGAGGAGTAGCAGGTGGTTTAGGAGAGCAAGAAACTCAGCCCCACCTCCACCTTAGATACCTACCCCAGCAAAAAGGAAAAGGTAAGCTATGCCTGGAGTCATCTTCATCCCATGAACTTGGAGAGAACGGTGCTCTCAGGCTGCCTGGCTACACCAACACTATCTCCCATGACTCATGAACTTTTGTTTTATTTAAGTATCATTATCTTGGTCCTAAGGGCTTCCCCTGTGGCTCAGCTGGTAAAGAATCCACCTGCAACGCAGGAGATTTGGGTTGGATCCCTGGGTTGGGAAGATCCCTGGAGAAGCAAAAGGCTACCCACTCCAGTATTCTGGCATGGAGAATTCCATGGACTGTATAGTATAGTCCATGGGATCACAAAGAGCTGAACATGACTGAGCAACTTTCACTGGTCCTAAAAGAGGTTCATCCCTGGAGAAATTAATTAACCTTTCCCTAAATAAGAAAGATGACTGCATTTTTAAGATCCTATTGTGTTCCATAAATTAAATCGCTTTTATGTTTAAACTTCAGCTGACTATAGTGTAGTCTGCTATGAACATGTCTCCACCTCAAAAGTGTAAGCACAGAAAATTACCTACAAACTGGACTTCTAATAGCTAGAGTGTACATATGAATTTAAAATTGGCCAAAACTCTTTTTTTACACACTACGTTTCATTCACTGTAAACGTCTTCTTTTTTGATCCTCATTGAGACAACACAGATATCATGAAACATATTTAAATAAAACTGGTTTAAGTATTTTATTAACATTAACACATTATACTTCATAACAATCTGTGGGGTAGGTTCTATTATCATCCTAATTTTGAAGATGAAGAAACTGAGGAGGCAAAGAAACTTTGCGAAATAATTTGAATCTGTGAGGTAGAAAGTTAGGCATCAGCAACAAGCAGTGTCCTGTCTAAAGGGATGCAAACTGATCTCTAAACTCCATGCCAGGCACACCCAGGAGAGCTCACAGATATGCTTCAAAGTAATCACACAGACTTTTCCACTCCTGCACAGGCACCCTAGGTACACAGGCAGTGCAAAATAACCACAGGGGCTTCTCTAAGTAACTTTGGGCAGTAAGGAGTCCATTAAGGGCTCATGAATATTTTACATTTAATTATAACAGACTGAATTATGGGAAGACATAAACAACACAGCTTGTTGTTATATAACTTGGAATTGTCAATTGGCCTTGAGGGTATGCCCATTTGAATTCCCTTTCATTAATTGGTGGTGGGTACAAGTCCTGCTTTGCACAGGGCATAGCCAAAAGTAGGAACTGGAAGTATGAAAGGGGGAAGCCAAGAGGGATCGATAGGAAGGATGAGAACTCCTTCGGGGTCAGCCTGCTCCCGTGTCTTGGGAGTGTCTGTCTTATAAAAGATCCATGAGCTGAACTGAGCTGTAACTTGTCTGTTGTTCTACACCTTTTACTCCATTGCTCCAAATTTTTGATGTGACAAGATAAGAACCGAGGAAGAGAAATAAACTGACCTGACAAATCCAAGCACTTGAACCAAACTGTGATTCTTAACACGAGGCTGGGCTGCTTGTGCTAAGAGACTGTTACTTTGTCCTAAGTATTTATGCTTTAATAAAGATCAGATAAATTTGAAATTTGGGATTAACAGATACACAGTACCATATATAAAATAAGTAAACAACAGGACCTACTCTATAGCACAGGGAGCTATACTCAATACCTTGTAATAACCTATAGTGGAAAAGAATCTGAAAAAGGATATATATATATATATATATGCATACATATATGTATATATATGAATCATTTTGCTGCACACTTGAAACTAACACAACATTGTAAATAAACTATATTTCATTTTTTAAAAAAGGAAATAAAAGATCTGAAATTTTGCATTTACAAGTCCAAAATCCAAAAAACTCTGTAAACTGCAATTTTGGCTTTAGCTTCAATTGGCATAAAAACTGAAAATTAACCAATTTGAGATGATTTTTAAAGTCCCCATTTATCCCCACTTTATATTTATTGCTTTGCTGCAGAAGTGTTCTGTTTGTTTGAGTGGGTGGCACGGATCCAGACTCTGCTTGAGAAATTCCACACTTTAGACTCTAAGCACTCATCAGTCATTCAAAAGTATATATTCTCTATTCTGAAAGTCAATATTCAAAATTCTGAGTGATAACAACCATTATTCAATTTTCCACTAACAATCAATTTTGCATTTGAAATTTAGACAAGAATAACTGTAATTTTGAACATCAGAACTTTGACATGAGTTTGTTAAGGTCCAATCTAGAGCATGCACCTGCATGATGCAGATGAGTATTGAATTCATATTATGTAAAGTCATCTACTGTTCTGGAATCCCCTGTGAGATGTTAGTGTAATAAAGTGGAAAGCTAGAGTTTCAGCTGTTATTATAAAATTTCAGTTTTCTAATCCAGGCTCTTTAACCTAACCCCTTAAGGGGGCAGATTTTCAAAGAGTTTAATAAAATTTTATATTAAATATACCACACAGAATAAAGTTGCAGTGCAGATTTGTCCAGCAATTCAAATTCCTATATCCTACTGCTTTGAATTATAATTGCACCAGTAAATTCCATGGGACATGTTGCAATGAGTAATGGAATAAAAGTAGTATTTATATAGCCTTGCACTCCTAATGATGCTCACAAATATTCACAAGGTAATCTCAGTTACCTAGGGAAGTGTCAAATACTAATATCCCCAAC